>NC_056522.1:179071351-179096218 GCF_019175285.1 Sceloporus undulatus | reverse complement strand
AGGCTTCAGGGGGAAGAGAAGAATGTAACACTGGGTATAGGGCAAAATTAGAAATAACACATCTATAAAGAGTCTATGTGACAGATTAGCCCCAGGTAGGATTAATGAACAAAGGAATTAAACTGGAACAGTATGTGGGTGGTATGGCAATTTTCAGACTTAACCAGCAGAATACTGGATGCAATTCATCCTTATTTCAAAGAATCAGAATATAACTTTGGAAATACTGGGAGTCATTTTGGTTTGGTTAGAAAAAAAATCACACTGCAAGAGTTTCGTTCTATTCCACTGAAAGAAAAATAAATAGCTTTGAATATTAAAATTTGATGTGTGTATTAAAATCTCCTTTGGATTGAATTACTTTATTTGAACACAGCTAGCCAGTAAGAACTGAACCAGATAATGAGGAATGAGTTGACTTTATCATGAATAGATTGCACAAGTTTAATAAAGCTAAATGTTTTCCCCTATTTCTTACACGAATAAATCACAGAAGAAATGCAAAAACAATACATTAAGTTTATGAATAATCAATCAAATCTAGAGACTGCTCATAAAACTGGATTCAAGACTACTTTTAGATTATGCCCATAGATTGGGTATCTTTGGAACTGGTGGCATTCTCTCTAGCTGTCCTCAAACTCATTTCTAATGTTCAGGAAAGTAAAGTACAATTATGCCAGGAAAGGCAGACAGGAGTGGCATGTATATTCTCCCTTTAACTCATTTTTTTCTTTTAAACAAAGGAAAGGGTTTATTGTTGTGAAGTAGGTCAGAGAAACGTGGGCCAATAACAACAACAACAAGTTCACTGCACTTCAATCATTATGGAAAAATGGACTTCACCTGATCAGAAAGAAACTAACATTCTGATAGAACAGTTTTTGAATTATAATATCATATTGGCAATATGGAAGCATCTATTCATTTAAGAGATTAAATACTTTACAACAATGCTTCTAAAGCATGCCTTTTGCTTGGGGAGGGGCAGTAGTTTCTTTTTTCCAACATGCCAGGGACCAGTACTTTATTTGTGTCTATTATTTACAATTGTTTCTTTCTGGGAAGCTCTCCAAGGACCAGCCACGGTTGGCTCAGAACCAACATTGGTCCATGGACGACCATTTTGAGTAGCTTTTCTTTATCGCACCTAAAGCAGTAATTGAGCGTGCAGTGGTTAAAACCATGTCTGCCATACTTTTAGCATGTCTGTTGTAATTCTGAAATAATATGTTGAGGATGGATGAAAAAGAAAATTTCATGTAAGATGATGTTCGCTGGAGCCTCATGAGTGTGTGTTCTAAAAATACTTGAGTTTTGAAAGCTGTACTCTAATATAACATAAGAGGATGCATAAAAGCTCAAGAACATTGACACTTGGCATGAATTCTCAGGGGACCCTAAGAGTGTGTCAGGTGGGTTATTTGGATCTTAATACAAATTAATTTAAATGTTGTGTGTTTGAATCCTGCAGAATCAGTTAGTCACTAGGGACAGACCTCCCTAACTAGCACATAGATTTGCAATCTATACAGTTTGAAGCTAGAAGGGAATGCTCCAAGGGAAGTAGGCATGAAGTGGGCAGATCCCACTCTCAGGCCTGCCAAATCGTCCCTAGGCCATGGCTTCACACAGTGTGGCTACATGTGTTCTGTTGTCACAGTTGCATACATTTGCTTGAATTTTGTGAAGGGGCTAGAACTGAGCATTGTCTGAGGAACCCTGCAGACAATGCCCAATCCTAGCCAGGCTTAGAGATCCAGAGACATAAATGACATTTGTGGTTCAGAAAGGTTTACTTTAACCAGGTTAGATTGGCATGGGAGCTATGGCCTAATCTGGACAGTCATAGGTTTGTTTCTTTGCAGTGTTTGAAAAGTTACTTTTAGGGAGATTTACTACAATGGCTCTTGTGGGCAAACAAGAGCGTCATCCTGATACTAGTAGAGATGGCATGTCATTATACTTTTTCTTCATAAAAGCAACTTTTCAAGGTCTGCTTCAATAGTTCACTACAGTTGCACAGGACACAGTCTGCCTTCGATAATGATTTGGAAAGTTCACTGACTTCAGAATAGGGCCACATATATGTGTTTCATGGAAGGTTTAGAATGCATCATATTTTATAGTTTTTTTTTAAAAAAAGCACTATTTTTTAAAATAGTTTTTAATTTGTTTAAACTTTTTTTTTGCAATAATGAGTAAGACTACACCAATATAGGGCTGAATCATAAAATCAAGTAGCAAAATGCACTTCAAATGTTATGGCCACTTGTTTAAATAAAAAAAATATTTGAAAAGTGCTTTTTTAAAGCAGGTTACTTTGGTTGAACTTATGTTAATTAAAGGATTGGTTTCTGAATTGCATTTTTTTCACTATAAAATAATATTATCAAAAAGAAGCAACTGACACTGGATACTGGCTTAACAATGAACAACTGCCAATAAACAGTAAACATTAAAATGTTTAAATTCAAACAGCCATAGTTGTTCCAATAAGAGGCCTAGAACATAGCAATAATAGCCAGACATTTAAAAAACAAAACAAAATGAATATTCAATCGATCAAAATTAATTTGGTTTAAACCAGCCACATATTGTAAACACACATACAAACACCCCTCATATTTGAATAAGTTTCAGAAAGAGAAGTGAACACCTTCTAGCAATGGTGGGCACCTATAGGAAGGGTTTTCATTTCCCTCACTCTTGTCCAGTAGAGGATGGGGAGTTGGAGTGGGAGATATGGATAGTGCTAACCCATGTTTGCAAGCTTTTTAAAATAGTAGTGTGTGTGTGTGTGTGTGCGCGCGCACGCACACGATTTTTAAGGAGTGCAAAAGCTTGGGGAGGCTGATGGATTTGGGGCACCAGAAGAAGGGAGTGGGCCATCTGGAACCTAATGGCTGCCCTTCCCCTTTTACAGAAAGACTTCTTCTAAATGGCTTCTACAAGTCAATTAGCTTGTGAAGAAACTCCAAAGAAATTTGTTTGAGGCTATAACCTGTGTATAAATGAGAGGGAGTTTCCTCCCCATCTTAATGAACTAAATTAAGTGCATAAGAGCTCATGGAAGGCATGCAGTCATTTGCCTGTGTAACAAATTAAGTATGGGGATGGAGAGAGAAAAATCAGGAAATTAAAGCATGATTAACTGAACTTCATGCTAATATCAATAATAAACAAGAGGCGGCACCTTTGGTCAAACACTTTTCTAAATTCATGGCATAAATTTAATGACTTTTCTGGGCAATTAATATGCTCTCTTTTGAGACTAATACTTTTAATAGCTTATTTATGAGCGCCTAAACTCACCTCCCTCTTTCAAAATTATTTTATTTATGGATTTTTTGTAGCTTAAAAAATAAAATAATAAGGGCAGAGGAAAAATTGTCAGTGTAAAAGTATTTTTTTGGCCAGATTCTGAAATTTAAGACTGAATTACAATGTTTTTCCCTTCAAAAGGCACTGATATGCGAGGTCGAAACATATATTTAGATCCATTTAAACTTATATGTCTAATAGTGAAGATTGAAGTACTAGATATTTAAGTTTGTTGATTATACAGTATCTTTATCAGCAGTATTTGTATCTCGATTACCATTTTTATACGTATTGATTATAATATTTTATAGCATATTATATCTTTATTGTACATGTAATTCCTTTTGTTGCTGGGTTTTTGGCAAGGGGACTTTTTATGTTTTGTCTTTTTTTGTTGATTAGCAGAGCAATATAACTGGTGGAGGTGGAAATGATGAAGTGGTAGATGATCTTTTGCTCCCAAACCCACTGGATATGATTGGAAACTTTTTCTCTCTTTTTTCTCCAGGTGACCCTTCTCCTCCTCCGCCGCCTCGTTTAAATCACTTCCATTGATTTCTGTAGGAAAACGAAAGTAAATATGCCATCCTGAGGCAGAAGTGGTTGAGAGGTCTAATCCTGGGGATCTCAGAGGAGCAAAGGGGCTTAGGTTTGATCAGATCAAAGGTCACTTCAGACCTACTTGTAGAACACTGTTCCAATACTGCCGGGAGCATACCACTACTGGAAACACTGCTGGAATTTCTTCTACAGCAAATTGATCCAAAGGTTAATATTGGTCTCTAGGCCAAGTGAAAGATCTCTCAATCCTTATTTGCCATGACTGTCAATCTACAGAATGAAGAGATCTCAGTATTATGAATCTTCATATTTAGAGGCAGAATTTAAAAAGAAAAAAATCCAATTCATGCACATATCACATCTTGACATTTCAAAATGAAAGAGAAGAGCAAGTTGAGCTCTTTATTCTTTTGTTGTTTACAGATACAGATCAGCAATATTAAATTATCTAAGAGTTAGCTTGGAATTGATCCAATTATTAGCTGCTCTGTGGTGCAGCCCCCATACAGATCTATTATGAGATCTTAGCTGTTATTTTTCCATTCATTTAAATTACATTGTCAGAACATATGCCAGGATGATCTGGAAAGCTTAAAGGAGGAAAGACTGACAATGAACCACACGTTTTGTTTAGGGTTTAACCACAGGTTCATGCACTCTCTCCATCTCTCCCTCAGTCCAGCATTTGTGTACTATTTTCGTAAGTACTTTCCTTGTTCAAGCAAACCATAATCTGCTGCTACTCTATGATTTACTTTGGAATTGCAAAGGGGAACCATTATTGGAAGTGATTTTCAGATTTAGTCTACAAATGATAGTTTGCTCAAACCAGGTTGCTTAGTTTGAATGTAATGATTGCAAGAAAAAGTTCTTATGCCACATTTACTTCCGAACAGGCAGAATTTCTAAAGGTCTTCTTTCCAGTTACCACTCTCTCTCCCTCTTCATCTTCTCTCTGAGCCCTTATAGACAGGCCAAAATAAAGCTGACCATTACATCTACTGACCGTTACACTTTTCTTTTTATTCATGTGAGAACCAATGATATTGCAAGGCACAGCCTTCAGAATATCATAAGGGATGATGAGGCTCTGAGTAGGAAGCTGAAAGAGATGGATGCACCAGTTGTCATCTCATGTCTTCTACCAGTTGAAGGGCATGCTCCAGGAAGGGAGAGAAAGAAAAATAGCAGTGGTGAACAGCTGGCTCTGCAGATGGTGCCACCAGGAATGATTTGGATTTTTGGATCATGGGCTGCTGTTTCATGAGGGGGGACTTCTGGCAATGATGAATTTCATCTCACGCCAGTTGGCAGAAATATTTATACCAATAGTCTAAAAAATTTGATCAGGAGGGCTTTAAACTGAGTTATGCGGGGGAGGAAGACAGTATTCTGGAAGGCAGGAGTCAAGGACTGGACATAATAATCAAACTGTTATTGAGGAAACAAAGCAAATAGTACAGGGATTCAACAATGGGAGGAAAAAAGTTTTACACAAGCAGCTAGGAGGGAAGACCCATGGTCTTAAATGTTTCTACACTAATGCACAGAGTATGGGAAATAAGCAAGATGAACTTTAACTCCTAACAAAACAAAGCAAATATGATATGATAGGCATCACTAAAATCTGGTGGGATGAATCTCATGATTGGAATGCAGTAAGAGAGGGGGTATAACCTTTTTAAGAGAAATAGGTCAAACAGGAAAGGAGGAGGAATAACATTATATGTCAGGGATGTCTACACCTGTGAGGAGATCCAGGACTTAAATCCTGGAAGCCAGGTGGAGAGCATCTGGATAAAAATTAAAGGGGAGGGAAACAACAAGAATGTTACTGTGAGAGTCAACCACAGACTGCCAAGTCAGATGGTGGAAGTGGATAATGCCTTTCTAGAACAGATAGCCACTTTCTCAAAAAGGAAAGATGTAGTAGTGATGGGAGATTTCAACTATCTTGATATTTGTTGGAAATCAAACTCAGCCAAAACATTAAGATCTAGCAAATTCCTCACTTGCCTGGAAGACAATTTCATTGTCCAAAAGGTGGAAGAGAAAACAAGCGGATCAGCTATTTTACATCTGATTCTAACCAACAGGGATGACCTAGTTAATGGGTTGCAAGTGGTGGGAGTGACCATGTTCTCCAGGAGTTTGTTATACAGTGGAAAGGAGAAGCCAACCATAGTGAGACACACATTTTAGACTTTAGGAAAGCTGATTTCAATAAACTTGAGGAAATACTGGGGGTAATTCCACAGTCAGGAATAGTAGAAGAAAAGGGAGTTCATGATGGATGGGAGTTTCTCAAAATGGAAATACTGAAGGCACAATTTCAAATAGTTCCAATGAGGAGGAAAAATGGGAGGTGTCTCAAGAAACTGGGATGGATGTTCAAAATGCTGCAAATACCAGCATGGCAGTTGTCTGTTTCTTCTACACTAAAAGCAGGCAATTGATACCATCTGCTCTAAAGGTCTTCAGGGCTAAAGTTCTGCCACAACTTTAGTTTAGTATCCCAGTGTGGATTTTAGGTTTTACATTATCTGTAGAAATAATTCTTTCTGTGTTTCTCAGGAAAAACTTTTCCATGCTGAACTGCATTCCAACAGCAGCCCTACGTCTTGAGGTTGAATGCTCATCAGTGGAATGCCTCATGTAGAAATGTTTGTTATTTGGAAAAAAAACACCCTTATTTTTGCAGGACCTGAGACTGGATACACCTATTTAATATATAGAGACATATACACCACCAATCCGATTAAATCGGTGACAAAAAAGTTCCACAAATTGGATCTCCCTCACGACTTTTTAGGTACTCTTGACTGGCCTAAGGCAAAACAGATTCTTATACTAATTGTAAAGGTTACATATTCACTACAGTCTGCAAGAAAATCACATAAAATTTCTCCTGTCTACCTGGTATCTGTTGAATAGTTGGGGTTATATAAGCATCACATATTTCTGTATACAAAGAGCATCGAAAAAGAATATGACTAATTGTCTCAATTTTCTCTGAGCTACAAGGGCAATGTTGACATTGGTACAGAATCTTTTTAAATCTACCCTCTAAAATGGAAGATGGAAGAATGTTAAATCTCGCTAGCATAAATGCCCTTCTAAACTTTGGGAAATTCAAGTACTCAAAGTATCTAGCAGTAAACATAATTTACACTCTAGATATTCTTGAAGGTTGAATGTTGTATCCATATGTTATTTATGCTATGTGTACATGAACATATACCTTTGAATACTTTTTATTGTTTTATGCTGGCTGTGTGCCATAATAAATTTGATTTGATTTGATTCTTATACAACACATTAAAGACACTGATATGCAATACCCAGCATTTACTGCATGCTCTAACTGCTCCCCAAATAGTTTGGGACTGTGCTTCAACCCAAAGGGGGCAAAATATTTGGAAAATTTAACAATCTCCAAATATTGGTTGGCATTCAGAAAAGACTGATTCAACATAATTCCTTTAGCTATGCTAGAGGGATGTTTGTGGCGTGCATATCCATGACGTCACTTGTGCACCCGACCAAATGCTGGGGCGCAGAAGAGACGTCTCTATGTTGCTGGAGGAGCCGCTGGAGGTGCCAAAACAGAGCTCCTTTTCACTGAGCGCATCATTCCCGTGACAACCAAACAGCTGCGAGAACAATGCCAAGGAGAAAGGGGCCATGGCTGTGGCTGTCCGGGTGTCCGGGGGCATGAAGCCCCAATGACACCTCCTTTTCATGCCATGGAGAAACAGCATTTCTGTGGCCCAGAAAATCTCCAGATTGGGGCTGCAGGGCTGCCAGTGAGGCTGCCCTGGTCCCAATCTGGAGCAAAAAGAGGCGGGTGCAGGCTGCACCTTAGTTACCTTTCTGTTTTGTGTGGACAAAGCATCAAGACATTTACTGAAGAGCTAGACTAAATGTACCTTTGCAGCAACAATAGTGAAAGTTGACACTGGAAGAGGAGCTATCAGAGACAATAGCAGTAGCACTATAGCTAACACTGTTTGTCCTGTGTAGTGGCAGGCTTGGTAACCCCCTTTTTGAAGATCTTTTACCAACATGAAATAAAAAGTGCCAGGATATACTCAGTGCACTACTGGGGTAGAGCAAAAGACAGCTATTAGCTGTGGCTAAAGATGCAAGTGGATTCAAGCTGAGAGGATGTTCATCTGTTGATGTGTCCAGGAGAAAGGAAAATTGAAAGCTGCACATCACATACTATAGGAACATAGAATGGAGAAGCATGCTCATGGGAAGCTAGATGCAGAAAACAAGAAATAAAAAAAAATACAAATATTGCAATACTTGGGGTGAGTTAGCTAAAGTAGACAGGAATTGAGTATTTTAAGTCTGATAATTCCACAGTGTTTTACTCAGAAAATGAAAATCAAAGAAGAAATGGGTGGCATTTACAGTGAAGAAAGATACAGCAAAAGCAGCCAAAGGATATGATGCAAAGTTTGACTGAATCATGGCAAAAAGACTTCAGGGAATACCAATCAACATAACCATAATCAAGTTTATGCTCTGGCTACCAGGGCAGAAGAAGAAATTGAAATATTCTACGGTGGAATCCAGGAGGAAATTGATCACACACCAGAACAGGACTTCTTATTAATCATAGGTGGTTGTGATGAAAAATTAGGAAATGGAGCAGAATCAAAGATGGTAGAAAAATTTGTTCTAGAATCAAGAAATGAAGCACATAAATGATTGATGGAATTTCCCAAGAGCAACAGTTTGTTCATCCCAAACACATTCTTCAAGCAACTCAAGAAGCCAGTATATACATGGAAACTTCTCCACCTGATGGCCAATACAGAAATCATAGACTACATAATTAGAAGCAGAATATGGAGAAGTTCCATTATCGCTGCAACAACAAGAACAGGAGCAGATTGTGACACAGACTATGAACTACTAATAGCAAAAGTTAAAGCTAACCATCATACTGAAATACAACCTGAAGAACATCCCTGTAAAATTTAAAAATAATGTGGAAGAATAATCTGTAACAAAATAAATAAAACAGAAATTCTTCCCCGAACCCACTCTGATCATAATCCGATAATAATGAAGGTCAAAATATTAGAAACCGAATTCAGGTGGCAAATACAAGACTACCTTCTAAACAATAAAGAAATTGTAGAGGAAGCAAAACAAATGATAAAATAAACGGGTAGATATAGGAACAGTATGGGCGGCCAAGTAAAGCAGCGTTATCCAAAAGCATAAACAAATACAAAATAGGAAAAGGGAAAAATTAAATCAAATAACAGAAGTCACAGCAGAAAAAGAAAAAGAACTAATTGATTGTAAAGAAAGAGAGAAAATACAGAGAGAGATTAAAATACTGCAAAAACAAAATAGAAAATTTAAAAAATATTACAAGAGCAATGAAACAACTGAAAGTTAAGCATTTTCAAAATGCAAATAAAATTGGAAAATGGCTGTCATGGAAAATTAAAAAAGAAAGAGATAAAAAATTAATAACTAAAATACAAATAGGAGAAAAGATATTTACAGAAATAAAAAAAATAGAGAAATTTTCTATAACCACTTCAGTAAAGTATATAGAGCTAAAAAGATAGAAAACTCAGAAATACAAAAATACCTGGATAGGAGTAACATACCAATTTTAGATGAGGAAAGCAGACAAAAATTAAATTTGCCCAAAAATCAACAAGAAATACTCAAAGCAATTAAAAATGCTAATAATGATAAGACACCCAGCCCAGATTTCCACTATTAAGCTTAATTGGCTGGGAGCCAGAAGAACTCTGAACTGCAACCAGGGGCATTGCTAGGGAGGAATGCAAAAAGACAATATGCATAGCCAAAAAGAAAGAGAAGCCTCAAGGGATGACAGATGAAACTCTTCAAAGACAGAATCTACTCTAATTCTAACTAAATCTGTCAGTCAGTAGAGAAAACAAAACAATGGCCTAGAGATGATAGGGTGACTTGGAGGTCTCTCTTTCATAGGAGTACCGTAAGTTTAAGTCAATGTGATGGCAGTTAACAACAACAACAAAGGTACACTAGGATTAAATATTAAATAATTATTATTTTACATTGCTGTAAACAAACAAACAAACATTAGCATTATACAAACATTAGTATTATCCTGGAAGATATTAGGGTTCCCAGATCTCAGGGCCTGGCCCTTCTTCTCCAGTTCTCAGAGTGTGTGGGGAATCTCAGGCTAAGAGCATTGCCTTGCAAAATGTATATGTGTTTATATTTTTGCATTTATTAGACTTGGGCCTAAATCCTATTATTAGTTCCAATTATGGCAGAGTCCCTGAATCATTTGGATTTACCTACAGATTGACTCACCATTCAACAATTGAGTTAGTGGATCTACTCTACTTGGGACTAAATGAAAAAGATTCCAGCCTTGGTGTTTTAAACTGAATAGCATTCTCTGTGCAACTGTGATTGAGCTTTAGTGTATCATGCTAAATGATATCACCAGAAGCTGCCCCTTGTAATATCATCTTTCTGACATCACCATGGCCTGCCCTCTGTTACATCACAAGGTTTTAGGTTTTGACCTTGAAATCTCAAGACCTGGGATAGTCTTGACTTAATGACCCTAGAGGATATAGTGTTTTGAAAATGTGTGTGCAAGTTTTTAATTAAAAATTAAATCCTTTAATGGTTTCAACTTAATGGTATATTTTCCCTTTCTTGTTCACATACAAACAATAATTTGGTAGGAAAGAATCATAGTGAACAGCAGGAACCTTCCCCAAATTTGTTAGAATTAATGAAACCTCAGTTGTAATTGTGTGGACCAATCCGGCACCATGGCATCTGTTTGGGGCTATCAGATTTTTATGTATGATGTAAGTACAGACTCTTATGTAATCAGACTGTTGCTACAATCCTTACCAAAAACACCTGTCTATCCTATACCAACCCAGATAAATTGCTTTTTCTGTTCCATTAGGCCATTAGGGGGATGTTCACAACTGAATATGCAGTAAATGAATTACTGGTTTCAGGGCCAGGAATTAGTATATTCTCAGACTTAGGTTACACATGTATATAAAACAAATTACTGTGCTGAGGCTGGTATCTGACATTTGTTCTCTTGCTTTAGAGAGACATAACTTTCAAAAAAAGACAACAGTTAGTCAAATTACAGCTGAAAACTGTTATCCAGATGGAGAAGAAATACTGCACACGTAATGTCAATTAAGCTTACTTAGTCCAAAGCAATGAAAAGCAACCTGCAGAATTAATTTGGCTTGAGAGAAGGTCAAACTACATATTCCATTCAGATGCAGTGTAAAATTATTTGGTTTTGCTTTACTCTTAGTTCTGGCTCGGCCATGGAAACCCATGCGTGACCTTGGGCAACTCACACTCTCTTGACCTCAGAGGAGGGGAATTACAATCTCCCTCTGAAGAAATTTGCCAAGAAAACCCCATGATAGGGTTGCCATAAATCAGAAATAACTTGAAGGCACACAAAAACCAAGTACATCCCATGCACCAGAAGGTGAGGTTCCATCCTTCTCTGCTCTACTCCTCCTTGCAAAGTCTTCCCTTACCTGGTATTTAATGGGAAGGAAAGAAGCATTTGTTAGCACCAATGGAGGATTCTTCCTTCTTTGGCTGCTACATGTAGGAAGTGGAGCTGGGAAGGGAAAGAGAAAAGTAAACCTTCCCTCCCTCTGTGCAGGGATCCTGATCTGTATGGTGCCTTTGAGTGTTCACTTTAGGCCAGTGATAGCAGGTGACGTCCATCTGCTCTATCACACTACACTGTTATAGTGCGGCATTCCAATTTAACTGCCATGGCAACTTCCTATGAAACCTTAGGATTTGCAGTTTAGGGAGGGATATTTAGAATTCACACCCAGAAAGTTCTTGTGCTTCACTAAACTTATAAATCTCAGAATTCCACATAATGTTTCTGTGGCAGTGAAAGTGAATTATAGCTGTATAACAATGTAGAGTGATAGGTCAATATGTCACCAGGGCATATCATTACCAGTTATCCCATTACCAAACAAGGAAAAAAATAGTGGGTTCATGGTGGGAAGCTTTGGGTGGACACTTTCTGAATCAAAGCAGAAAGAAGGAGAGACAAAGTGCTTTCCTGATATGGTCTTAGATTAAACTAGTCTAGTGTTTTGTTCCTAGATGACTCTTGGCATTATTCACAACAAGTTGCATTGCTGTGTCTTGGTCCTTAGGCTGGCAGCTGCATGGTAATAAAAATGGACCTGTACAGACAGGCCAAAATAAAACTGCTTCAAGTCACTTTGAGGGTATGCTGTTTAAATGACATACTCATCTTAAGAGGCCAGAAGCTACGCCAAAGCTGTGCTTCAGTCATTAGGACTGGAGGGTGACTTTGGCACAACTTCTGGCCTCTTAGGACACATGCCTAATTTAAACAGCATACCTCCTGAGGCATGGTACAGACCACCCAAAAAGGGCGGTCTCCCGGGATCTGTTTTTCTGCCGGAGGGAAGCCGTAGCTGCCAAACCGCACTGCTTCCCGCCAGCAGAAAAGAACCCACAAAAAGCGGTTGGGGAGGAAGCATGGGTGCACTCGTTACGTAAATGCTGTGTGGTGCTTACGTAACAATGGCGGCACCCATGTATACAGGCTGCCGCCATTGTTACGCCCTCGTCACGTGCTGGAGTTGTGGGGTATGTGGGCACTCCACCCCCAGGCAACCCTAGCACATGACAAGGGTGTCACAAAGGCCTGTATGTACCGGGCCTTTGTGACCTGAACCAACTTTATTTTGGCCTGTCTGTACAGGGTCAATAACAATTTTATTTTTTACAAATTTAATTGCTTCCTTCCCAAATTGGTATGAAAGAAGTGAGATACCAAGAAATCCTGAAAAATCAAGCAGTAGGTACCATTGGGTGACAGAGACTGGGGGAGAGGTGAATATGCCTGCCCTGTATCCTCTAAATTACTAGCCCATTGTCTTCAGATAAAGTTGGGGATGATTTCCTGCAGCTAGTCAATAAGATTCACCCATTAGGCCAACCAGCTTCAATGCGGTCTCTTCCAACTCTATGATTCTATATTTTGCCTGAGGCAGGAACATTTTGTCTTGGGCCATCCTCCATTAATGTGCATGTTTCACCAGGGTCTGCCGTTTTCAGTACTGGATCTGACAACCAATAAATTTTCAGATGTCAACATATATCCTGGTTAAGCACCAGAACTGGCAGCTGAAATGTCAATGTTCTTTTATTTCTGTAGCCTCTTTTATCATGTTTTAAAAGTTTGTGGTTGTTGCATCACCTTAATCTGCATAAATTCACACCTTTATGCCAATATTCTATTTAAACGCAGCTTGTTCAGAAGAAAAACAGTGTTGGAAAGAACCTGTCCTTATTTTCCGTGGGGCTTGTCAAAGCAAATCCCAGTTATGACTCTAAATACTTCTGCAAATATTAAAGATTAATCCAGCACCCATGATTGGAACGCAAGCCTTCAGCTGACCTGCAAAGCCCAAAGGATTACTTGGGTTTTTGAAACAGATGCTGATATAATTACACAGGAAGAAACATGACTTGCTGGTTTGAAGAGACACCTTCAGGTAACATATCGATGTTCAAGCAGGCATGCTGTAATGTTGGGAACTGACAAGGTAGCTTATAGTCTGAATTGGCTGTTCTGCTTTGTTTAATTTTATAATATCCATGTGGTATCTCCACCTTTACAACGGTTTTGATGGGGGAGTAATCTAAAAACAAAAGTACAACAGTTGATAAGAGAGGCTTGGTAACAGAAATTTCTTCAATCTGATCAGATGTGCTCTTCACTCATTCTGGACATAAATATCCAGCATGATTACACCTTTGATTTACTGTTATGCATGGATCAGAATAACATGGGCGGTTTTGAATTATGCATTCCCTTAACAGAACATTAAACCTTATGGCCAAATGGAATGGGCCAAAATGTAACTATTATCTTTGATAGAGTGAACTGGGGGAGATGGAGCGGAATGCTCCCCAGTCATGGAAACTTCCATTCCCCTTTTTTGGCTTTGGTTGGATTGCTTGAATAAGAGTATTATAAATAATGCTTTGTTGCTTCATGTTAATAAATAGTGTTTGTGTTATTCAGAGGAAGCATGATAAATTGCTGTTCATTGTTAAGAGGGGAAGATTAAGTCCTGACACATGAAAATAATTGTTTGCCTGCAAGTTAGGTCCTGCACAGAGATATTAAAAGAAAAGAGAACCTTTTTGCTTTTCTTGACTTCCATAGGATATCCTTGGTGGTGACAGAATGGCGGAGGGAAACATGTCTTTGAATAATTTGATATCCCATCTGTCTTTGAAGCTTCATATTAGGTTATACCACAAAATTACTGCAGTCCATAGGAAATCAAGTTATTTTGTAATGTAGTCAAATGAACACTTTGAAGTGCCATGCCTGAGATCAATACAAAAACGGTAACTACATTTGCTTGTCATATGATGATATTGATGGCAAAACATAATGGTCAAGATTATAAAATCAATTCCATAATTTAATCAGAAATGTTTATTGATACTGTTAAAGTTGAATTCAATAGCTCATGGAATGCAGTTAATTTCCTACCTGTCATGAAAAAAAAATGTATTGAAATGTTCTTCCTTTGAACAGATAGGAGTTAATTTGATAGGGGAGGGAAGATTAGCAAAGTCTCATTATTTTAATAGACACTCGTTTGTTTTTAATAGAACACAGGAAAAAAGAATCTTTGGATGTTGAGAAGAATGCTGTATCTTTGATGCTATCTTTGATGGTTGGATGACCCTGAATTCTAGCATTATGAAATAGTGGAGGGGGGGGGACTACTCTCATACTATGAATAATTTTATATACCTGTTTCTGTCTAAAGCTTGCCTTTCTTCTAAGCTAAAAAGTCCCATTGATAACTCTTCATCATAGAGAATTTGCTTCAGTTCCTTTGTCACTTTGGTTGCCCATTTCTGCACCTTTCTCAGATCTGCAATATCCTCTTTGACGTCCAGCGAATGTGAAACAAGCATTGCAAGATGTAAGTGTTTCCTGAGCTCTGCCTCATCATTATCGGCAGCAACTCCAAGTGTATCCAGAATGATTTAAAAGTCCCAGATTTTATTCCTGATATTTCTGATTTTATAGTTGGTTTAAATAAACTGATCTGAGGAGCTGGTATAAAGACATAGTCTAAGATAAATAAAATGTGTAATGAAATTTAAAATAGAATTAGAAAAAACAGGAACAAAATCTGAGACTTTCTGGCCTTTTAAAGCAGTCTAGATTCCCTGTTAGAATTTCTGAAGAAAATTTATTGTCTCAGGCCTTCTCCCTGAGTAAGGCCAAGCTCATCTACCTCTCCACAGTCTCCACAGTGTAAGATGCAGGGTAGTCTAAGCTGCTCTAGGAGGAATTGGCCTGCTAAGCAGTCCATTCTGCCACAGCTTCTATAGCAATACTGTGAGCCTTCAGCATCCATCAGGTTTTGGTTCCAGGATTCCCCATGGATACCAAAACCCATATATGCTTAAGACCCATTAAATGCAATAGCATAGTAAAAAGGTGTCCCTGATATAAAATGGCAAAATCAAGGTTTGCTTTTTGGAATGTATATATTTTCAAAATTTTTTAAATCCATGGACGGTTGAATCCATGGATAAAGAATAAGTGGATCCTGAGTGAGGACTGTATTATTGCAGTGTGAGGTGCCTCATATATTGTTATTGTTAACAATTATTGGATATAGTGGTCTAATCACCCTAAGACACCAGATCCTGTTTAACCTTGGAAGCTAAGCAGCATCAGCCCTGACTGGTACTTGGATGGGAGATCGCCTACAAATACCAGGTGCTGTGGGCTATATTTGAAAGGAAGGAACAGCAAAACCCACTCTTGAGCATTCCTTCTCTAAGAAATGCCTATAAAAAATTAATGAGGTCACTATAAGTTTATAGATGTTTTGAAGGTAGATGCACACACGTACACACAGAGTAGTAAACCCCAGGTATGGAACTCTCTTCTGAAGTAAATTACATTCGCTCCTTCGCTTTTGAGCTTTCAGTGGGCAGCCCAAACAGTGCTCCATGGTTTTTAATGTCTGAAATTGCTCTGTTTTAATGGTATTAAAACTATATATTAGCAGTGTTTTAGACTGTTTTAAAAGATTTTTAAAAGAATATTTTAATGTGTTTTCAAAAATGTATTTGTATTGTTTTGATTGGTTCATCACCTTGGGAGCCTTTGTGGGCAGAGAGGCAATATAGAAATATCTTAAATACACAAATGAGGAAGAGCAGGAATTGGTTATAGCTATAACTTGTTATCACCAGGTGGAGTTAAAAATTCATGCAACTTTGTTGATTATCCATCTGTTTATTTTGTGTAAGTATGTTGCACTTTATACATGCCAACACACACTGAAAAGCAGCAATAAACATAATATAATTCCAAATAGATTACAGCCAGTTGACAGATATAAAACAGTGGGCTGGCAGTGTTGAAGAGATTTCAAATTGCATGACAAAGAAAAACAAAGACACACAACTTGTTCCCAAAGTTCATGTAAGTACCAGTGAGAAACTGATCAAGAAGCCAAGTCTTACAATTGTCATCCCATCACATAGCTACTCTGGAGAAACAAATCTTAAGTAAACCTATGATGAGTAATAGGTCCGAAAGGCTTACAGTCAGTTGAACAGAATTGTAGAATCATAGAGTTGGAAGAGGCCTCAAGGGTCATCCAGTCCAACCCTGCCACGCAAAAATATCCAAAGCACTCTTGACAGATAGAGATAGCCATCCATCCTCTGTTTAAAATTTCTAAAGAAGGAGACTTCACCAGCTCCTATCATCAGGAAGTTCTTCCTAATGTTAAGGTGGAATCTCTTTTCCTACATTATGAATCCATTGCCCTGTGTCCTAGTCTCTGGAGCAGCAAAGAACAAGCTTGCTCCATCCCCACCTCCTGATGGTAAGGGCTGTTTGCAATATACTGCCTTAAAATGTGGTGGAGTCTCCTTTTAAACATTTAAGGCTATCGTCTGAGCTCTTAACCATGTCCTAAGAGGAGTGGCTTAGACAGCTGGGTATGTTTAATGAGGGGAAGAAAACACAACATGCACTGCATTGCAAGAGAAATGGGTCACAAAAAAGTAATAGTGCTAGAAAATCTTATCCTATCCAGCTTCTCTTAGGTAGCGCATCATGCGCTCCCTGATCACTTGTTCACCCATGCATGACATGGCATCAGAAAAGTCTATGCACAAGCAATTGTTTCTCATAAACACTCCCCCAATGGAGATACCTGCACCAACATGTTGATGTTTGGGGGTGTGTCACTGCCATTTATAATGTGGGGGTGGTTGTGGGGTCAACTATGCTGTTGCACTGCCCCTCCTCCATGTGCAATTTATGTGTGTGAAGAATGACTGACAAGGCCAAAGACTGATGGTGTATAACAATTTGGGGGAAATTATCTCAGATTTTGTAAGAAAAATATTTTATTACAGTGTTGCTGCATTTTTTGATTCTGTTTCCACACTCTTCGTAGTAAATAATACTGTGAACAGGGAGCGGGGGCAGAGGGACAAATAAAAGACCCATGACAGCTATGCCCTGACTGAAAACTTTTCAGGGACGCGGGCAGGAATCCAGCTTTTTACCTCTGGTAAGGTATTATGGTTATCCAGCCAGTGCAGTACAATGCTTAGAGGGTTGGTCTGGGACTTGGAAAATCTAGATTCAGGTTCTCACTGAATCATGAAACTCACTTGGTGACATTGGGCCATTCATTTTCCCTTAGCCTGTTCTACATACCTTTGTTGCAAAGATAAAGTGAGAATGAGAAGAGCAACCTTGGAGGAGAGGTGGGACAGAAATGTAATAAAAGTAATGCTAAGTATAAATATTACATTTTATTAGGAAAAGAATTGCATCCGATGTACAAAATCTGTATGATGAATATATGAGGATGAAGGCTCAGTCTGTGTGGACAAGATGTACAAATGGAAGACATTGGCTGGAACAATATTGCTGTCTTCTGGGAGATATTTGAGCAATATGGAGAAACAGTCAAGGAATCAAACAAAGGCCAGTGCAGTCAACCTGAAAGCAAAATGGAAACTCACAGAGGAGGAGATGATAGATTATCTGGTATTTTATTACAAGGCTTATGCTCTTTCTCTATTGTGGTTATCACAGTTTTCCAGAGGAAGTAGTAGTAATGGAGAGGACAGAGAAGGGCAATGAAGGAAACCAAGGCTAGTAAGAATGAGCTATGAAGATTGACTTAAAAACCTTAATCTTTCAAAGGCATTTTCCATGTGGGTTACCCATGCCATATAAATTTTTAAAGTGCGTAGATAAAGCTGCCCATACATCATGGTGTCATAAACTTCACGGAAAACATTTGGTTCTTTGTCTGCCATGGAAATATTGCCCTGTTGTAATTTTCTGTGAAATGCGGTATACTGAGGTTAAAGAATGGTATATTTCTCATCTTTCATCACCACACACCCAGACAGATGAAATGTACAAATCCATTAAGGGTGGTTTTGTGTGTGGTGTGTGTGTGTGTGTGGGGGGTGGATTTCAAGCCACTCTGAATGTCATGAAAGCTTCCCATAGTTTAAAAGGGCAATCACAGATCCTATTCATTGGTATGCTTTTATGTTTTGCTATAGCATTTCTTTGATGGCAACTGGAGGACCATTCATAACAATCAGGATGACTTCATTTGTGTTTGTTTTTGCTTCCCATTAATCCATGACCAACTGTGAAATTTGCTATTTTACCATAACCAGTCAATTTCATTTGTCATCTCCTTCTGCAATATACAGAGCACTGGAGACAGACAAAAATTTCAGTTCAATTCAGTGGTAGGCACTAGAACAAAAGAAGATGTTCACATAACCAAAACCAATACAGATTAAGCATCAGGAAATAATTTTTATGCCAAGCTATCATACATGTAATATAAGAAGTTATCATAGACATAATATAAGTCCCATGCTGAAAGTCTACTTAGGGAAAATAAATCTTTTGTTGTTGTTTTTGTAAAAAAAAATAGTTAAAGGATACCCTAATGATAAATAAACTATGGGAAAGAGGATAAGAGCATACAATGCCAGAGAAGCTAAATTGGCAAAAGATACCTGGTATCTCATTACTATGGGTGTGCCTTTTTGTTTTTAATTGCCATCACATTGGCTCTAACTTGCAATAATCCTATGAATAAGACACCTCCAACACAGCCTGTTATTAAAAGTCCTGCCAAGCTCTTGCAAACTCAGAGTCATGGCTTCCTAGATTGAGTCAATCTATCTGTGTTGTAGTTTTTCACTTTTCCTGTTTTACCTAGCACTATTGTTTTCTCCAGTGAGTCATGACTTTACATAATGTGTCCAAAATGAGTGTCGTACAACCATCTAAGATAGACCAAAGGGATTATTGCACCTGGAAATCTCGCTGGGATAGACGCAGAATTGAAAGTCAAAACTGGGTGCAGCCAGGTGAGTGCAATCCATATGCAGCCCTGATCTCAGCAGCACTTATCCAGTGGCTTTTCAAAAATGGGAGCTGCTGTTTTTGAAAAGCTGCTGGATAAGCATGGCTGGGGTCTGTGCTGCATACTGGTTGCACTCACCCAGCCATGAATGTGTGCAATAACACCCAGTTTTGATTTTTCAATCCTGTGTCTATCATGGCAGGATTTCCAAGTGCGACAATCTCCCATAAATCTGCCCTGAGTGGCATGCATACAGCAATAGCTACAATGCTCTTTACAGTCTGGGTGAGAATCCATTTTTTTAAAAAGTATAGGGCACTTTGCCTAATATACACATTTTTCTAATATAATAGATTGGCATTATATGGCAATTTCACTAATGCATGCATTTTCAGGCTTTTTTGTATTCATTTTTTGATTAGAGAACACCTTTGCAAAGTTTGTGGAACTGCAAATTTCAAAGGATGTGTGTTAGTTCATACTCTGATTCAAAACACAAAATTAGATAAGATCTTATTATATTAAGTTCACATTACAATGCAAACTAAAAACAAATGCCTTCCTCCACTTCCTAATGAGAATTGTAGCTCAGAGGTGGAGTCTGGGGTTTGCATGCAGAAGGTTCCAGGCCCAATCCCAATCCCAGGCAGATCCAGGTAGGGTTTGGAAGGGATCTTCTGGAAACTCTGGAAAACTGTTTCAGTCAAGGTGGCAAAAGATATCTAGGCTGACCAATGGTCTGAGTGGGGGCAAGTCAAGACAAGTGTATACTATTAGTGTATACTAGCATTCCTTTGTTTTATACTGCCATTGTTTAATTTGCAGGCCTAAATTAAATTGTCTTTGTCATGTAACTTCATTTAGAAAGAATAATCTGTTCTCTCCCTGTTCCTCACCCTTAAAATTTCTTTGTGTTAAAAGGGGTGGATAAAAAAAAAACATGACCTTGGTTGTGCTTTGAGAATAGAGTTGCATTGTGATGTAGTGCTTTAAAAAAAACAAGTACAAAAACATGCCCTTCATTTTCTATTGGGGAGGGAAAGAGCTACAGGAACACTAGTAGCAAGCCATATATCATTTTAAAACAAGGAAAGAAAAAGAAAGAGCTGTTTATAAGCCACAGTTATCAGGCTTGGTCAGGGATAATACTGTAGTTCCCAAATCAAGATAAAATGGGAAGGGAGGAGAGGAAAACCCCAACCCAGTTTTCTGGAAAGTGTTTCATTATTTTAAAGAAACAGAACTTCCGTGGGCAGCCTGCAAATGCTTTTCCGCTGTTGATGCACATGTGGTAGGTTCCTCACAAAGTAGTTCTGATATGCAAGCAGTCACATGTTGCATGATTATGCTCCTCTTCCCTCTTCCCCTCACTGTGCTCAAGCAGGATGCTTTTCTTTTCTTTTTATCAATTTATTCCCCTTCTTTCTTTTTTACTTAATGGATTGTCATGATCACACAATCGCGTTAAACAGAATAAATAAATAAAAATAAATACAGACTCAGAGGCATGCTGGGAAGGGCATAGGGCAGGGAAGTGGGGGTATGGGGGCTAGGAAATGACATATATGCCAATGGAAATGACAATGACAATTGCCAGGGCAAAGAAACATTTCTCAGTGGACGCACAGAGAGGTGCTTATCATTAGAGCTAACCTACATGAACTACTTTCATTATCCCGTTCACCTTTTGCCTTATTTTAGTTATTTTATGGGAGGTGGCAAAATAGGATGTCTAATTATAGAAGCCAAGAAATAGAGGCAATTTAGATCTTAACTGTCCATAACTCTAAAACACATGTCAATAGTACCAACAGGCAATTTAGGCAACCTGCCATCAGCTACTAGATGAGTGTGAGCAAAGGAGGTAAAAAATATTTGCAAATTGTGTTATCCTCAGCAAAAAAAATAAAGGTTGAATAGTTGGCCCCTGTTATCTGTTGGAGTTTGTTTCCAGGATCTCCCATTGATACCAAAATCCACGGATGCTCAAATCCCATTAAATAGAATGACAGAATAAAATGGTGTCCCTTATATAACATGACAAAACCAATGTTTCCTATTTGGAATTTATACTTTTTGGGGGAATATTTTCCAGCTGCGGATGCTTGAATCCATGGAAAAAGAATGTGTGGATATGGAAGGCTGACTGTATAGACACTGAGACATCCATTGACAAATTATCCACTTCTGTGATGTCCTTCAGTGAGAATGAAAAGAATCTGTACCAAACATCACTGACATTGGCGGGGTACAGACTGCCAGAAAGAGGCAGCCAGGAGGCACCTCTCTTTTCTGCGTAGCTGCACCGCAGCAACCAAATGGCGAGATGCAGCTACGTAAGAAAAAAAGGACTACTAAAAAGCGGCTCCATTTCGCGCTGCTGCAAAGAACTGGAGGCCGTGCAGCAGTGGCGTCATCACTATGCATGCCGTCTATGTGGTGCCGTGCAGCGAGGATGCCCTCATCACATGCAAGGGGTGAGAGGCGTCTAGAAGCGTCACCCCTTCCATGTCCTTTTCAGCCCATCTGTACTGGGCCTTAGTAACAAAGGATGTTTTGACAATTTGGTAGCATTGACATTTGTCTTAAGTATTTTTTTTTTATCCTTGTTTTGTTTTGTTTGGCTTTGCTCAGTTTCTGTTGTACTGGAAATGTATGAGATTGTATGGCTGAATTTTTATGTTTCCATTATATGCGTTTAAAATGATATCTGATTATCCTGAAGAAATTCCAGATGCTTAAGAAAGGGGATGTTTAGGCCACTTCAGTGTCCTTGTTTTAATACTGTATGCTTTGTGTGTGTGCATGCATGTATTTAAACTTTTATTATTGGCAGGAATTCATTATGCAGTGTACTTGTTTTGGGCTTTTGAACACACAGAGACAAACACACGCACACATATTATCCAACATAATATATTTACATCTTCTCTTCTATATTCTTTCACTATATTAATTGCAGGGGTGAACAAAAGGCAGCTCTCCAGATGCTGTTGGACGGTAGTTCCCATCAATCCTAGCCAGCATAGCCACTAGTAATGTCAGAGGAGATACAAAACATCTGGAGGGCTGCACTTCACCCATCTCAGCTTTATTGTCTTAACTTACATTCAAAACTCAGCGCCATCCTGGAATAGATTTAGCTGCCAAGAGCGAAGAGTCCTCCTCCTACTATGTTCTGGCCATTCTAAATAGATTTTGACAAATAAATAAGTCACAATCTGGAGTAAAATGTCATCTGTAACAAGCAACACACTTTTTCCTGGCTTCTGCATAAGATTTGGTTCCATTCGTTTATCCTCCTTTTCTCCCCTTTTCATTTGTCTGCCTGCCCTTCCTAGTTTCAAAATGCAGAAGTGATCTTAATTCAAAAATAATACTGCTACTGAAATATGTTCACATTGAGCTAAAACCTTTTTTTTTAAAGGTCAGTACTGAAAATGCTAGAAGTCCTTTTGCTTATAAAGTACTGAACAGACAGTGCTTGGTCATGATAAGGATCCCCCCCCCCCCCCGGTGCCATTCTGCTACTGTTTTTTGAACACTCTTCAAAGGCATTCTTTGGACTTCATCGCACCAGGCCCATAAGGCACCAAACGTGTGTGAGTCTCAGAAACCATCCCAAGTTGGGGACACCCACTATCACACAACTTTTTCAAATTGCCATACTGGTGCTTCTGTCCTGGCTTCTGGCTTCCTCATGTCCATATCCATAGCCCTGCCTCCCTCCATATCCCCTTCCCAGCATGCCTTTCAACCTCTATTGATTTTTATTTTATTTTTTTAGCACAATTTTGCAATCATGGCAATCCATAAAGGAAGGAAGGAAGGAAGGAAGGAAGGAAGGAAGGAAGAAAGGAAGGAAGGAAGGTAGGTTACAATAGTTTAAATAATGGCATTGGACCATTGCCATTAAAGAGAATACTATCAAGTTGCTCCATCAATGGTACCTCACCCCAGTCAAATTGGCTCGTATGTCTACCAATGCTAATCCAAAATGCTGGAGGGGTTGTGAAGGTAGGGGAACCTTTATACATATGTGGCTGGATTGTCCCCTAGTGCATGAGTATTGGACAGAAATTTTACAACTGATCTCCAAGATCACTAAACAGAGTATTCAATTATCCCCACTTCTGCTCCTGTTCTCCATTTTTATGAATGAAAATAAAGCCCTGCAGCACAAAGAACTTATTAGTTTGCCTCTGGCTGTTGCCAGGCTTGAGATAGCCAAGAACTGGAAAACTGGAAAGTTGAATATTGCAGGATGGTGGACTAGACTCTGGGACTTGTGGTTAATGGCAGATAATAACAACAGAGCAAGAGGCTTACACTCTGGATTGACCTTTCATAAGATTTGGCACCCATTTATTGAATACATCCAGCAAGATTTAGTCTCTAGACATACCCCAATTTTAGCTAATTTTTTATGGAAAGATCCCTGAATATACCTTTTATCTATAATTTTCAGGGCCTTATCTGGGTTATTGTCTTTATTTATTGTTGTTTTGGTATACTGTTTGTTGTCATTTTTTGTTTTAGAATGTATTAATAAATTTTAATTTAAAAAACAATAGTTTAAATAACAAAAACTATTAAAACATTGATTACAAATGTTAAAAAAGAATCATTATTATTAAAAAACATGGTTAAAATAGTTAAACACTTAAAACATACTTACAACATAGTTTCGTTAAAAGATGGTGGGGCTGTGAGAAAGCCCTCTCCTGCGGATCATAACACACGCTGGATTACATGAGAAGATGTGGTCTTTCAGATAGCCTGAGCACAAGCCATGTACGGTTTTAAAGATCAAAACCAGCATTATTGAATTTTCCCTGGAAATGGACCGATAGTCAATAAAGCTGTTTCAATCAGGGAGATTTGTGACATGATCTCTATACCCAGCTCCAGTCAAAAGTCTGGCCATAGTATTTTGAGACCTGCTGAAGTTTCGGAAGCCACATGATAGTGGTCAGGGTGTTGAAGAAGCATCCCCCAGCACCACCATCTGAGCTCATCCCTCCAAGAAAGATTGCAGCCACAGTAAAACAGGGAGGTGGCCCAGTGGGATACCATAGTCAGTGATATTGAAAGCCCCTGAGAAGGCCAGCACAACAACAGGGATACATTCTCTCTATCTATTTCCCTACATAGTCATCTACCAAAGCAACCAAAGCTTTCTCTGTCTCATAGCCAGGCCTGATGCCAGACTGAAACGGATCTAGATAATCCATTTCATTCAGGAATGCCTGGAGCTGAGAGACACCACACACTTCTGTACCTTGCCCAGAAAGCAGATATTGGAAACAAGCTGATAGTTCTCCAGTATTGTGGGATCCAGGGTGGACTTTTTCCCCATAATGGTCTGACCAGACCATCCTGCTCTTCTCTGCCACTCCTTCAATATTCACAAGTAGGATTTCTTTCTTTCTTTCTTTCTTTCTTTCTTTCTTTCTTTCTTTCTTTCTTT
>NC_056522.1:179042295-179071341 GCF_019175285.1 Sceloporus undulatus | reverse complement strand
CCTGTTTTCAGAAAAAAATGGGATATAAGTACAGTGAATGAATGAATATTTGTCAGAAAGCTATTTTCCCAATCACCTTCCCCTCATTTTTAACTTTCTGTGACCGTGTGACATATTCTAATTTTTCTGATCTGTGTATATGTTTGTTTCTAATCTTTACATTGGGAGGATGATATTGACTGTATTTGTACCACGTTTTTTCTTATAGAAGTTACAAATCTTCCCCAAAAGTGTTAAAATAAACTGTACTGAAATAGCTGAATTGACAGTTATGCTAAGAATGGTATGGGGCAGTGACCCCCAAATGATATTAAGGGCCATGTCTGTCTCACATTATGATTAAGTATAGAGTCTTTGTGATCTTTAATCCAGCGTTATGCAGTGAAATGGCCACTTAACCTAACTTTAAGTGTTCCCATTAACTAATCTCAAATTTAAAAATGAGTACTTCATACGCCACCCTATGTATGGCATTATTTCAGCGTTCCAATATTGAGGAGGGGGGTGTTGTGTGAAGAATGCCATTTTATCTTATGCTAGCAGGTATTTGGAAATAATACCTGTTTCATTTCCTAGAATGATATAGTGATACAAATGTATATAATATCTTTTAATTACTTGTACTATAAGACCACAGTGCTACTCTAAAACATTTCAACTTGACACTGAGTTCATCAAAAGATGGAACAACTATGACCTATAAGAAAGATATAAAGATCAAAGTGCTAAAACCAGCATGGAAGAAAAGCAAGAAGGAACACAGAGAATTAACAATTTCATTCTTACTATCTAAGAAACAGCAAAATTTTCAAGTTTCAGCCTTGGGATTTGATGAGGTACAAAAAAAAAAAATGAAGATTTAATACATAAATCACACCTCTGTTTTTCACATTTTTCATATCTTTATCTATTAAACTAATATCCTTCTTCTATGGTCTCTGGACAACTAAAACAAATATAGAGGAGTTTTAATTACATTATGATGCAGATCAAAACAAATTATAGATCAAAACAAAACCAAGCCATCTAACCAAACCTCTTTTCTCTTCTGACTGGAACCAAAGTGTCCTTCCTCTTGCTTTTGAAGCTATAGGTTGCATGACTAATGCCATAGATTAAGTTCTTTCTGAAGAAGGGAAAGCAACATTACTGAGAACCTGTGTGACATTCTCAGTATTTTATTATACACACACACATTGCAAGGTTATACAGGCCTATTCAGAAATAAATAACATTGAGTTTAGTGGGACTTACTTCCAGGTGACTATGGGCATAACATTGTAGATCTGGTTGTTTCTTGGTTTCACTGGGCTCATGTCATCCTGTCCAGATGATGCAGGACATTAACTCCTGTCTCAATTGGTGGTTCTGGACCAATCCTAGCCCAGAGGGGCCTTAGTCTGGTCCAGAAATACTTGCTGTTTGTGTGGTGATAGCCAGCAGACCACATGGCCCCGCACACCCTGTATCTGCTGTCGCTGTCATGTCCATCCCAAAGCCCCTCACAGCAACCTTTGGTGTCAGAAGGGAGAACCTGGCTGCATGAGTGTAGCCAGATGTTCTGTTTCTACTCTTTGGGATGGACACAACAGTACCAGCAGGTACAGGGGACATGGTGGCATTGGGTCCATGGTAGGGTGGTAGGTGGGCATATAACCACTCCCGCCTGTCACCACACCAGCCTGGGGATTGACCTTGGTCACAACCAGGAGCAGGATACCATAGGCTTGGCCTGTGTTACCCTGCCAACCTGCTCAGGTCCACAATGAACATGTATTGTTCATATCACAATAGGGATAAGATCTACATAGCTAGCACAGAAAGCCCATACCCTTTAATTTACAATGCCATCCAGAATTTTCACTATACTGTAGTTGTAACTAGTTTGTTACATATTAGACATGCATGGGAAATATTTGTCCCTCCAGATGATGGAGTATGACCCAAATCAGCCCTGATTAGTAATAGCCGATGATGTGGAATAATGGGAAGAGAATCCCAGCAACATGGTAGTGGGGAGTCCCAAGGTCTCCATTCCTGCTCTAAGGAGGTACACAGCAGGGCCTATCCCCTTTTATCCCTAGCACAGACTTGTGAGACTTCCTGAAATCCCAAGGGGGGCAGCTAGCTCAGATACAGTTTTTCAGGACTTGGTGGGAATTGTAATTCATTTTTCCCAAACACACTGTCTTCTGTAATGCTGGTTCTCAACCTTTCACCAATTACTGTATGATAGATCTTTAAGCAGAAGATGGGTGGCCATCTGTTGGGTATGCTTTGATTGAAAGTTCCTGCATGGCAGGGAGTGGCCTGGATGGCCCTTATGGTCTCTTCCAACTCTAGAATTCTATGATTCCCATCAGCACATAAACAAAAAGGCCATTTTCCCTATAAGGGTGTTTATAGGTTTATGGGCTCTCTTGTTACTTTGTATGTGTCATTTTCAACAACTTGGTAGACAGAACAGGGGATTAAGAGAAACACAGAGTGCCACAATCAAAGGTCACGGACAGACAATGTGTGTCAGGGAGGGTTGTTAGGAGGTGATTTATCACACCTGTAGGAGGTAGGGTTGCCAGGTTGGATATCGGATGGTGCTCCTTAATGGGGCAGAATGAAGTACTGTGAAGCTCTGTCAAGTGGAACAAAAGAGCCTATTCTTACTTTCATAATCCAAACTTTTAGCCACATCCATCCCCTTCCAACACAACTTTTGCCCCCTTGGAGGAGAGGAGGTGGCAAAGACCTAGTATTTCTATTTGCCACAGGTGCCGCTATGCCTCTTCTAACTTCCCATGCTCCACAGGTGAAACAATAGCTATGTTGGAAAGGGGTGCTTATGGCAGTGGCTGAAAGTTTGGATTTCAGACATAGGGGACGATAGTTGTCTTAATCCCAGTAAATGGATTTCTGTGGAACCTGATCCTCTTCCAAAATCTGTTAAGGATTACAATTACATCCAGTGGGACATTACACTCGGCAAGACTGGCATGGCTACTAAGTGAGTAAGAAAAGGCATCACCGCCCCCAAGAGCTGTGCAAGACCCTGAATGTGATGTTTTGAGGCTGCAACACTGCCCCTCTAGCTGCTGCTGGCCATCAGACTCTGAATGGGTCCTCTGGAGGCCACAGTGATGTGGCCAGGTGTCGACAATCAGGCAGCTGGTTGGAGGGGGAGTCCGCCACCCTGAGAGTCCATTCACAGACTTGCACCAGGTCGGTGACACAAACATTTGTGATGCCACTGTTCTTCATGCAAAATATGAACTGTGTGACTAAGCTATGACCACTCCCAATGCTAGAATTTTGGCCAAACAGAATGCCTTGTTTTATCCTCACACTGTCATGGCAAAGGGATATTATTCCACTGATTCTACCAGTTAAACTAGATATAAAGTTCCATCTATAGAACACAGGAATGCCCCTTTCCTGGGAAGCATGTGGGGGCGGCTTTGGACTGAACTCACTGTGTACAGATAGGGCAGTTTAAACTCATCCCTCCCAGCTGTTTTATCCTTAAATTTTCTCCTTCCACGGCACCACTTTTGTTTTTGTTTTTTCCTTCTCTTAGCCTCTGTGTGAGAGAGTGGGGCAAAACTTTGTGCATGGGGGAACTTGCTAAGGGCCAGGTAACCTCTTCTCTCCCAATTGTGTGTGGTGGATCTCATCCAGAGCAACACTCCAAGCACTTACTTGCAAGTAAAAAAAAAAGAAAAGGTTTTCCTCTATGCCGTGCACTTGACATAGCATGTAGTTTAACCCTGAATTAATTAGACTATTACTCTAAGCTTTCAAATTACCTCTTGCGATTCAAATTATCTGCCCTTTCCAACCAGTTTGGGGAAAGTAGCAGCATTAAATGACTTTTTCAAACTGATTCTTTTTTTTGGGGGGGGGGGGAATACCTAAAGGTCTCCACCAATTTTTGAGATTAACTACATCCTAAATGTCAGTTTAATAAAGAAGGTTCTCTTCTGGAACTCAGGAAATAGTAAGTTGAAACTAGATAAAAAATAAATTTTGATGAAATTTAGAATTCCTTGAGGTACAGTTTGAGTGAGGTGCTGTGTACTTCAACATTTTTCTTTCTTTGCTTCCCCTGGCCCTTTGGTAATAAAACTTACTACTGTGTGTACTTTCCTTAAAATGACACTGTGTGCACACTTTCTTGTTAATATCGACATCCAAGGTACAAATCTGAATGCCGGTTTCTGTGTAAAGGCTACTGCACACCCTCGGCAGTCCTAGATGGTAGAGGCATTCCTTGACTGTACAGTGTCAGAGGGCAAATACTTGAAGGATGTCTACCATCTATAGAGCATTTCTATAAATGGAGGAGGGGAGACAACTTCCATGCTTCCTTTGCTTACTGGTCAGAGCAAGAAGGGAAGTTGCACATTGAAAACCAGACCTTAGAAGTAACTCATTACAAGTAATGATGTCATCTGTACCATATTATTTGGGGGTAATGCTATTATCAATACTATTTTAAAAATGCTGTGGTGGCTGGTAATATCCTACATGGAGAGGGGGTCATTTAAGGAGATTTTGGCCATTTCACCCATTTTTTTTTAATGTCGGTCGGTCTTCTTTTTTAAGGAACTCAATTAACTAACTAGTGATAAGTAGCAGAGGAGGTTAGTCTCTTAGAAATGAATATGAAGTCACAGATTACTTTTTAAAATGTAACATTTCAATATATGTTTGAAACTAACATGTCAGGCAGAAAGTTGTGCAGGGCTGGGATATTTCCACAGCTTTGCATGTGCAAGGAATGGGGATGCTCTACAAAAAGGCCATTTTCCTTATAAGGGTTTTATAGATTTGTGGGCTCTCTTGTTACTTTGAAAGGGTGTTATAGAAATACTGATAATAAATTACAACAATTTAGTGCAGTGTGGTGATTACCTAGCTTCATGAGATGTGTTTTAAACAACAAAGAAAGGGAATAGAAGGCAATGAACAGGTCTGAGTATTCTCATTTTATGAAAATTGCCTTCAGAAATAGCCACCAGCTATTCCCCAGCTAGTATTACAATGTCAATGAGAGGTCTTTAGCATGAGAAAGGGGTGAAATCCATGCCAAGACATTTAAAAATGAAGCTTTGTGAAACTCAAAACTTCCCTTGGTAGTGTGAATGCATTATCTCAGCAGCTTATTACAAATTACTTATATCACTTTTAATCATTTCTGAAAAAGAAAAAAAAATCACTCTGGGTATTTAACTTTTATTCAGCATTGTATCTATCATGTTTCTCTGTTAAGAATATAGGAGTGTATTGCTTGCTTGCTTGCTTGCTTGCTTGCTCTCTTTCTCTCTCTCTCTCTCTCTCTCTCTCTCTCATTCTCTCCTCTCTCTCTTTGGAATTTATGAACATGGTGGATTTAATTGAGGAATCCATCCACTTTCAATGTAAATTTTCAGCTGGGTGGTCTTTCTTTCCTGATTCTCACTATGGACTCTGGAATCTCAGTAGGGCTCTTTGTCAATCCTTGAAGACTTTGCAACCACTAGAACAAATCAAAGTGAAATGTACATTTACTTCGGTTAGATTTTGAGGGATATTTACAGTTTATAGGTTGGGATGCAGTTGGTGTCATATGCAAGCATGACCTCCCATTATCATGTACACACTTATTAGGTTGTTACACAACTAAGTAAACAGTACCTCCTTGCATAATACTTGACCTTTTTGCACAAATCCCCAGAGCCAGTCAATGGCTGGGAGGGCAGGGGGCATACCGAATTTCTCAGGTTCAACATCTGGAAGAAGAGGGAAAACAACTTCATTCTGTAGCTCTAGTGAGAACATGTGAGTAGACGTCAAGATCCAGAAGGGTGGCATATTCTTTTTACCCCTGGCTGTGGAATCACAGCTGGGTACAGCCTAGGAATCTCCATCCTTTTCCAGGCAGTAATTGGGTGTGCTCTCAACCCTATAGAATTGGTTGGTTGCATTAGGGAAGGAGGACAGAAGCATGCTAAAAGAGCATTATGTGCTCTCCACCCTATATGGGTTCTCATCCAATATTTGATACTGTGTCCTCATGTATAATTTTTGTCAATTAAAAGCCCCTGGGTTGACTTATCCATGGGTCAATGTAAGTACTGTACTGTAAATCAAAAAAGGAACCACCCCTTTCTCTGGGTAGAGTGGTGAAAAGCAAGAGCCTGGTCCATCCCAGGAGAACCTAAAAGAAGCACTGACCCCCTCTACTCTTTGTGTCACAGCATTGCTTCTGACTTTTTTAAATACAAGGGTGGGAAAATGGTAATAGTACTTTCCTCCTCATCCATCCAGTCTTTAGGGTGATTACAAACATTTATGCCTGCCAGAATTTTGTAAGTTCTTTGGTATCGTTTCCTTTAGTTCATTGTTTGCATCCTTTGTTCCATGCATCTAAGTTTTACCCATGACTTATCCACAGGTCATATCAAAATCCATAATAATTCCATAACCTGTCTTTAACTTATACATGAAGTTGATTTATAGCTGAGTATATATGGTACTTGTAAGGTTGTTTTGTGTAGGGTTGTTTTTGAGCAGGGATGGATGAAGCCATTTGGCTTCCAGAGGCAGAAGTACAGATGGCTCCCCTCCCATTACTCCAGGCAAGGTACACCATCTAATGCCAGGCAAAAAGCAAACTTCCCTGCCAGTAGTAACAATATAATGGTAATAAATTAAATAACTAACATAGGTGGGATACAGACTGCCCCTTTGCACCACATATTGAGGCCAGGGCAGCCCATAGCGGCAGCCCAGAGGCCCCAATCTGGCACCTTTCGGGACCAGGTAGAAGCAGCAAAATGCTGCTTCTCTCTGGTCCTAAAAAGGGGTGTCCTTTGGGCTTCATGCCCCAGGACACCCCGGGAGCCGCAGCCAGGGGAGAAAGGGGGCCCCTTTCCCCCGGTGCCATTCCTGTGGCAATCTAGTTGCTGTGGGAACGAGGCACCCGCCGGGAAGGAGATCCATTTTGGAGCTTCTTCCAGTGCCGCTGATAGGCTGCCACAAGCAGCCTGACGCGGTGTGAAAACGTCATGCCCGTGCCACATCGTTTGGACACAGCGTGGCTGTGACATCATAATGGAGGCGCACGTGTATACAGAATGCCGCCATTATGCCGCCACAACTACATGTTAGGGTTATGGGGTGTCTGTAAAGGATGCCCCAAGGCAACCCTAGCATGCATCCACGCCGGCGCAAAGCTGGATAGGGCCATACACTCCTTTTATAATACTCCAGTCTGTTGCCTGAAGTGGCCACCTCACTCTTCTTAGGAGAATGAGTTACTTTTATAAAGTAAAAACATTAGTAAATCATATTTTTGGAAGCTTGTTCTTCATTACTATTATTAAAAAATACATTACTTAACAGGTTGCTAGAAACCAGTTACCCCAAGCCATCCATATAAAGGTGCTTGCTGGTACTGCCTGAGCTGATAATGTTAACCAATAACATGACAGCATGATATCATGAATAAAAAATAAAAATAAATAAAACTTTATTTACATCCCACTTTTCTGTTGTCAAGCAATCAAAGTGGCTTACATCTAAAAGTCTGTCCAATACACAAGAATTAAACATAGTATGATTAAAATTAGTCAATTAAAAACAGATAAAAACAAAGTAATCACAATAATAAGCAAAGAGGCTGAGTGATGCACTATCCATGATGGGAAGTGGGTTCATTTTGTCTTTATTTGGCTGAGGTATCTATCTGGAAAGGCCTGCTGGGAGAGATCCATGTTGACAACTGTTTTGAAGCCGTCTAAGCTGGTCATTTGACAGATCTCCTCCGGCAGGGCATTCCACAATCTAGGAGCGGCGACGGAAAAGGTCCTCTGGGAGGTTGCAGTCAGTCTCGATTTTTTAGGTTGCAATAAATTCCTCCCAGAACAAACCATAGGGTGGTAAATGTTCTCTTTCCCCCATGTGTTTTCATCCATCCTGCGTGGATGGTGCCAGACCTGAAGGGTGATTGCCAAATTGGATCAGAGCAAATAAAACTGTCGATCCATCTCCTTGCATGGTCAGTCTAATGGCCAAAGGAACAAAAGAAAACGTCTTTCTTGATCAGCCTCACAGTGAATTTTTAGATGAAATTCAGGTTGAACAAGGTGCCTAGCAGTCACATTGCTTCCATTGCTTTGAGTAACTTCTTCAGTACACATTCTTCAATAATGTTTGAAATTATACAAATAGGATGCAGATTTGCCAGTGAAAAGGAAAAAAAGAAAAGAAATAAAAAATATTAAGTTTTTCTGTTTACCATATTACAATATATCTCAACATTCTTTGAAGAACGATGACATCCTTTATTTTAATTAGAGGATTCCATAATTGAAGATAGTCCCCCCCCCCAGCACTCATTCCTTTCTCTTTTTTAAGGGACAATTGTGTTCATAATTAGTAACTTCTTTTAGCTTAGCAGCTGTCAAAGTTATGTTGTGAAGCCACTTTTGTACAAAGAGAATATTCAGTTTCACCGATTTCCAACATTACAGCTGTTATTAAGGTGTTCTCAATTAGTTGCAGGTCAACCATAGGAGACGTGTGAGCATCTGCTCAATACCTGCTTTCTCAACTCTGAGTTGTAAACATGTCTTACTTTGCTTTGTTGGATTGTGGTGATCTATGGACTGCCTACCTCTCTAATTAGCACACACTAACTTAATTGAAAACTTTATTGCAACCATCCAAATGAGTGATTTATTTTTAATTTTTATTTTTTCCAGTCCTGGTTCCTGTTTTGTGTCTATTGTGGAAATTACTCTCAACCACTGATTTATATTTACATCTTCCACCTCTGCTATTTACTGTTTCCACTGCCTTGCACATTTTCTTGTTTGGAGCCTGGCAGGCAAAAGGTTTGACCTTGCAATAGCCATGCTTGCTGATTCAATCAGGATTATAAAACCCTTCAAAAACATACATATTTCTCCCTCACATTCTTTTTGCATTTCATTGCTGCCTGTTGTCCTTGTCTGCATTTGTCTTTGTTTCCCTCCCCTCACTTTTTTTTTGGCCATGATTCAGTTTTTATGAGATTTGATTTATTTGGGTGAAAACTGCAGTCCTGCCAACAAGAAGTATGATATAAATCTATACATAACCGTCATAATAATAAAGGGAGTGAAGTTTATATTTCACTTTACGTTTGCCTAAGCATCACAACATGAAGATTTTTGAGGCCTCTGTGGAGCGTCAGCCATTAAATAAGGCACTATAAAACGAAGGCATCATACATCTCTTGTTACTTGCTCAATGAAATTAAACTCCTGCTTTAAGGGTGGCCTCACAGGACTTTGCAGGGTGGATATCATTCATTTGCCCATCTTTTACTTTTAAACCATGCCTCATAAATCAATTTCTATTAGAATCCACATAAAACAATATTTTGCTCAATAAAGTTTATGCTTTGAAGATATCAAATAGTCCCTGGTCCGGTTAGCACTCTGGAGGAGCTCTTCAGGGTATGTGTATGTGTCGTAAATTGCTCTCTCAGATGACACAGTCATTGCTATTTCTTGGAAACTTTATATTTTTTTGTTAGGTCAAGAAGCCTGTAATTCTGAAAGTGATCCCTGAACCTTACTTAATGCAGCAAAAGGCAACTGGAAAAGGGGATTGAACTTTAGTATCTTGAAGTGGGAATGTAATAACTTTCCCCCATCTCCTCTGTAAAGAGACTTGGGCCATGTGATGAATGCAGAACCTTCGCTCACAAGGTTTTCCTGATATTATACACTTGTAGCAAATAAGGTTAGAACCTTTAAAATATAGCATTTAGTAATATGCTGGAAATAGCTTCTTCTCCACTCCTTTAAAGGTCACCGCATTTGCTTTCAAGTCGTAATTTTAGTTCAGGCCTTCGCTGAGTGGAACTGAGAACATACTAGCCAGTGCACCCTCCATTTCTCAAGGGCTGAAATAAAATAGCCAAGGAAGTTCATATATTGTACGTGTGTTTCTGTGCTACAAATGTACAAGCTTTCATTAAACCTCTACAGCAAAACAAACAAAAAGCATAGGAAAAATCTTATTTGGGTCATTCAGGGCCCATCCTTCTACATGTTCTTCTCTTATCACATCTTGAACAATCATGGAAGGAAAGGATGCATGTTGATGATGATCTTTGCCTATTTTTGTCAGGATTGCCTTGGGCAAATGCAGCTGAATTTGGGACATATATATGTCCAGTTCAACACTTGTGTGATTGCCTGAGGGAGTGTGCAGAATCTTGAAACACAGAGAGTGTTAGTTTTTTGTGGGTTTTTCGGGCTATGTGGCCATGTTCTAGAGGAGTTTCTTCCTGACGTTTCGCCAGCATCTGTGGCTAGCATCTTCAAAGAAAGTTGAAGACTCAATAAATGCAAATGAGAAATCTCCCAGGGTCAGGGGTTTCCCAGCAGTCAATGAGCACTAATCAAGCAGACACTAATCCTCCTTTGGATACCTTCCCACCCTGAGGCCTACTATTAGCAACAGAACAATACACATGCACATCACTCCTGCCTTCCCAGGTCACACAGTATATATATACCCATTCCTTTCCGGGCAAGCATTCTCTGAAGATGCCAGCCACAGATGCTGGTGAAACATCAGGAAGAAACTCTTCTAGAACATGATCCACATAGCCCGAAAACCCCACAAAACACTATGGATGCCAGCCATGAAAGCCTTCGATGTTACATAGAGAGTGTTAGTTTATGAATGGGCACATGGGAGGTGGGCATACTGCTGATGTGATATACATGATCATAGCAGATCAGAAGACCTCACCTCCCCAATTGGTCAATATATACCTTTTTAGAAATTTTAGAAATGTACAGGTTTTCCCCCCATCATATATGAAAGCCCATCATTACTGAGAAGGAGAGCCCAGATTTGAGGTTGGCAATTATGTTGGGTTTGAGCCAATTTTCTCCCATTGAAAAAGACACCAGTGCCCCAAAGTCCCAATGCTTTGAGAGAACTGAGCTTCATGCCCCTTTTATTCCAGAAGAGCAGTTCTGAGAGTTTGGGGGGTGTCAAGGACTGCAAAAACAGCCTGTGGGGGAAGGCAGATGGGTCTCAGAGCCACATTTTGCCCACCCCTGACCTAGTTGTTATGTTTCCCTACAGTAAAATGCTATAACTGGCAACAGATCAATATAGTGCAATCTGTAGGTACTGTATATGATCATAGTATCTCTCCAGCTGGTAAGTATATAGTGCAATCTGTACGAAAGTACTCTTCTGCAGATTAATGCGTGTCATTGAACCCAATGGGACTGTTTTGGGATAAAACTTGTCTAGGAATGAATGGAAAGTGTTGTTAAGGAACAAACCAATCATCTATCTATCTATCTATCTATCTATCTATCTATCTATCTATCTAATCGAGCTATCAGCTATCTACTATCTATCTATCTTTTTAATAGATCATTCAGATTAAATATTGCATTTCTAAGGGCTGAAATAAAAATAATTTGCTTTCATCCAGTTGAGTCCTTTATAAATGAAGAGGGTGGGATCAGTTTCCATCACTTTATCTTTTTCAGGCCTGTGCACAACATCTCTAACTCTTCAGTGTTCCACCATTATTGTCTATGTGATGGAGAAAAGAAAGCCGTAGCAATATTGCCTCTCGTCTCTTACCAAGAGTGAAACTCTGTTTATAGATCTCTGGGTCAAATTCAGTATATTCTGTGCTGCGTTGAGAACATCCTATCTCTCATCTCAAAAGTGTTAGAGACAAAGACTTTTTTCTGCATATTCTGTGCAGTACTCCTAAAGACTAGAACTTGGAAAAGTTACTTTTTGTACTGCAACTATCAAAGCCCCATACTCCATTACCACTTGTCCCCAAATGTAAAATTTCCAAGCTCTGCCATTAGCTCATGAAGCAAGCTACTGTTCAGTTTTAAATACAACTTGCCCTGAGTGCTCATATTCTGAGTAGCACCTATGTGAAAAGATCACAAAATTCCTTTTTTCAGAGGTAGTATTCAAGACCCATTGAAAGTAAACAAATGTAGTCCCATGCCTACTTACAGGGGGCTAACTTCCAAACAGGCACATATTGGATTGCCTTGTTCCAAGAGTTTGCATGAAACGTTTGCATAAGGAATTCCTTTCTTCCCTTCCTCTGGATTGGTCTTCCACATTCCTGAAATTTACTAAATGGAACAAGAGCCAATTGGGATCATGAGGTAGGGTTGGGAGGGATGGAGAGGGGGGAGAGATTAAAGCCAAAGATCACAAACAAATATAAAGCTGCTAAAGACAGTGATAATATGGATCTGAACAGACTGTTGACTGTGTGGAATTGCAATTATCTCTGAGACTCCTGGGATGTTGCTCAAGGAATTACTTTGCACTACAAAACATAGCAGATTGTTCTCGGGTGCAGAATGTATTGATTTTGCCATCCTCCAGCATCCTGCAAAGCACCTGACCATGTCGTTTAAGCGTGTGTTAACCAAACACATCAATAAACATAAAACATTTTTAAAACCCTAAAATCACCTCATAAATAATAATAAAGGAGTGAATTATTGCAGTACCATAAGTGTAATTGATGTCATTATGAATCAACCACACAATTTATCCATCCCCAAGTCTTAACATGTATGAAAGCATCAGTCAACCTTTTTCCTTTTATTAAAGAAAACCAAACACCCTATAGTTTATCTTGCTTAAAAGGACGCTTTTCATGGCCTTTTTGTTGGCTAGTATATCTGCAAAAGTAAGATTAAAATTTCAATGCTTCTTTATTTTGCTGCAGCCTTTCCACCTCTTTAATTCAGCTGTGACTGATGTTAGGAGTTTGTGAGACTAGGGAAGGAAAGGGCATCACTTGTTGCAGTGATCACTTAGCATATTTTCCAAAAACGCTTTAGGTTTACAGCTGTTATTAAAGTTTAAGGAGCAGAAATTATTTGATAGGTATAGAAAACACCAGAGATGGAAGCAACCTGTTGCTGATTGCCAAATAAATACCTAAATAAATTTTAGATGATAGGCAGTCTGCCTTTTAACCTGTTATTCAATCTATTACTAATTTTTATTTATTTATTTAGTTAATTATTTCATTTATGTGCTACCTTTCTCCCCAGAGGGACTCAAGGTGGCTCACAGACAAAATATTTAAAATCTCAATAAAAATCAAAACAATTAAAACCATCTATATCCAATATGAAATCACATTAAATATACAAAAGTTAAAAACAAACTGAAAAACCACCTGCCCCATAAAAACCACCTTACGGGTGCATTATATACTAAATGCCTGCCTGCTTAAAAACATTCTTACTTGCCAATGAAAGGCCAGCAGACAGGAGGCCAGTGTAGCCTTCCATGGAAAGGTATTTCACAGGGTGGGAGCAGCCACCGATTGTGTCCTCATCAGGCAATCCTGTGATCTTGGCGGGACTGGGAGAAAGCTTTCTCCTGAAGATTTTAGTGCTCTAGCGGGTTCGTATGAGGAGATACGATCTCTCCAATAGTCTGCATCTAAGCCGTGTAGGGCTTTATAGGTCATTATTATTTATTATTATAATTGTTCATAAATTACTAAACTTAAATATATTTTGCACATACTAACATGTCAGAATAAATGCCTTTTCGAGATAGAGAAATTTGATGTTTGATGTTGTTCTGTGCCTTCAAGTCATTTCTGATTTACGGTAACTGTAAGGTGAACCTGTCACAGTTTTCTGGCAACGATTGTTCAGAGCAGGTTTGCCTTTGACTTCCTCTGTGGTTGAATGTATATGACTTGTCCAAGGTTACCCAGTGGGTTTCCATGGTCAAGGGGTGATTCAGTGTCCCACCATCCTAGTCCAACACTCAAAACTACACTACACTGGCTCCCAGAATGACATGTGAGATAACTAATTTTCGTATCTTCCTTTCAATTTTATATTACAACGTTTGACTGACATCCTCCATCATCTTTCCCCTCTCCAGTGAAAATGCCTTGAAACATGTGTGCTTTCCTCCCATTTCCAATCAGAAATCCCATGGGAATTTAAGACAGGGGAGGGAAAGCAGAAGCCTCTTGGACTTTTGGAGGACTCCTGAGATGTCCAGGAGGATGCCTGTTCCAAGACAGCTGGTAACTGCCTGGCCACTTCCTCCCCCTTCTCTGGTCACTAAATAACCACAGTGGCATGCCCAGATCCAAAACAGTTGGGCATCATAGGAAGAGATTATTGGGAGATAGAGGTTTTGAATTCCTGCGTCTACCATGAACCAAAAAGTGCATGTATAATTTTAAATTAAATCTGTCTATGTCACAATATTCTGGCCATGTGTCTAGTTGTCTGTCAAGCTAGGTAAATCCACAAATTTTATCTGGGAGTCATCAAATTATGTGTGTTATCTAATGGGACCAACCACATAAGGTTTTAGATCCTATTGGTCAAGAACTATTAATAGTTCTGAACAAACACTTCCATTTTCTTTCTTTTTGCTCTACAAGATACATTTATGAACTGATTTTTTAAAACCAAACTTTATATTGAGCCTTAGCATAACATACACCACATTTTCAGATTCAGGACCAGCTGAATTGGCTTTGAACGGACCTTGGTGTGCAACAAATGTTAAGGATATTTTTGTTTCCTGCAAAATATAAGTGAAATCATTCACATCAACTTAACCTGGGTACATTTTCCTAGTATGAAATAACAGGCATTAGTTAAGGAAACAACTCCATCCACCATTTTCCCCCCTTTCTCCACCTCCATTCTTTCCAGACAGCATTTACTTTCACTTTTTTATACTTTTTCCTTTTCAGGACACATATCTAGAAAGGCCAGGATACATCACATATTTCGCATACTAACCTTCTACTATATCTACAGTACCTGCCTCTTCCCAGATGTCAAAAGGAGAGGCCTTTCTTTGCATTTCACCTGACATGGAGTCATGGTTGATAGTGATAATGGCATTATCAGTAGCTGTAACAACATTGTGAAAAGAACACCTTGCCCCATGAACAGCCTGTTCCAACCACATGATTTTTTTTAGTTTCAATAAAAATTGATGTTATAACATTGAACTCTTTTAAACACTTTTCTGTCATGTAAGCTTTTCCTAATACCTGGGTTGTTAGAGATAGGACAAGAAGGTGATGTATCCTCTGCTACCGAGAACTATTTGTCACCCTCTGCAGTGTCCTCTGTGAGGTCAAAGATGGGAGGCAAAATCATATTACTTTTCAGTTCTTTCCTTAAGATCAGACTCCTATGGTACATTTTCTCTTCCCTTAAGATCACACTCCTATGGTGCATGTTCTAGGCATTTTTCATTTCTAACCACAATCCACTATGACATATTTAGCTTTCAATACTTTGTTTTGTCCCAAATTATCTGGAACATCATTTTCTAATTCTGCCAGAATTAGAAATGTTCCAACAAACTGTGGCGGGATGCAGACTGCTCCTTTGGGGCGGCCTGCACCCGCCCCTTTCCCCGATGTATCGGGGCCTCAACGGCCACAGCAACAGCCCCAGAGGCCCCAATCCGCTGCTTTTCCAGGCCTTGGGGAAGTGGCAAAAAGCCACTTCCCCAAGGCCTGAAAAGGGGTGTCCTTGGGGCGGGGAGAGAGAGAAAGGGACCGCTCGGCCCTTTTCTATTTTGTATCCCTGGCACTACCGTGTAAAGGCTGCGCCAGCGATACAAGCGGCAGAAAGAGCTCCATTTCGGAGCTCCTTCTGGCGCCGCTGAAAGGGCTCCACAAGCTCCCTGCAGTGGCGTGCGTGTATCACGCCTGCACTGCTCCATTTGGAGGTGGCGCGGCCATGACGTTGTAATGGTGGCACCCATGTAGACAGGGCGCCACCATTACCACGCCGCGGTTATGTACTAGGGTTGAGGGGTGTCTGTAAAGGATCCCCCGAGGCAACCCTAGCACGTATCCAGGCCCGCCCAAAGTGCCGGTCTGGATACCGCCTGTATTATATGAAAGGTTTCTATTTTGTACCTTCGGTATGGTCCTACATGCTGTAGGACAGAGTTAATATTTTGTAGAAGAAAACTTCCTGATTAATTTTCAAAAGCCCTTCCTGAAATGTATGAGAATTTCATTTGTCTTCTAGAATATTCATCTATTGGGCAGAGAATTTCAGGAGCAACTGTAGATCCAGTTTTCATATTACTTAATATTATTTTAATGCTGTTGAAAGAAACAAACAGGCTGGGCCACTATAGTTTTTTGTGGGTTTGTCAGACTATGTGGCCATGTTCTAGCAGAGTTTCTTTCTGACATTTCACCAGCATCTGTGGCTGGCATCTTCATTCTCTGGAGAGTTATATAGACACATACATACATAGATATACATACTGTGTGACCCTGGGTAGGGAGGAGTGATTTCCATGTTAATTTGTGTTTGTTCTGTTGTTGATGGCAGGGCCCCAGCGATTTTGCCTAGAAAGATACTATAGTTGATGGTACTCAAAGCCACTGAGAGGTCATCCACCAGGGCAATCAAAGTTGTCTTCATCCCATAACCAGGACTAAAGCCATATTGAAATGGATCTATATATTCGATTATAAGTCGACCTCATGTATAAGTTGAAGTCAGGTTTTAGGGCCAAAATTATGGATTTTGGCATGACCCATGGATAAGGCAATGGTAAAAGGAGGAGGAGTGTGGTCGTGGTGGGAGACTCCTTGCTCAGGGGTACAGAAGCAGTGATTTGCAGGCATGACGATATGTCTTGAGCTGTGTGTTGTCTCCCTGGGGCAAAGATCAGTGATGTGACAAAGAGGTTGACAAGACTAGTCAAGCCTACTGACCAATACCCCTTGCTTTTGGTCTATGTGGGAACCAATGACACTGCAAGACACAGCCTTCAGAATATCAGAAAGGATTATGAGGCTCTGGGTAGGAAGCTGAAAGAAATGGATGCACTGATTGTCATCTCGTCTCTTCTGCTTGTTGAAGGGAGAGGAAAAATAGCAGAGGTGAATAACTGGCTCCACGGATGGTGCCGCCAAGAATGATTTGGATTCCTTGATCATGGTCTGCAGTTCCATGAGGAGGGACTTCTGGCATGGGATGGGTTGCATCTCATGCCAACTGGCAGAAACGTTTTTGTCAACAGTCTCAAGAATTTGGTCAGGAGGGCTTTAAACTGAGTTTTGTGGGGGAGGGAGACAGTATTCTGGAAGGCAAAAGGGCTGGAGAAAATAGCCAAACTGTCATAGAGGGAACAAGGCAAAGAGTGCAAGCACCCAACAGTGGGAGGAAAAAAATCTTGCACATGCAGCAAGTAAAGGGGATCCATGGTCTTCAATGTCTCTACACTAATGCACAGAGCATGAGAAATAAGCAAGATGAACTTGAACTCCTTGTACAACAAAGCAAATATTATATAATAGGCATCACTGAAACCTGGTGGGATGAATCTCATGATTTTTAAGAGAAGGAGGTCAAACAGGGTGGAGGGGGAATAGCATTATATGTCCTAGATATTTACACCAGTGAAGAGATCCAGGACATCAGAACTGGAAGCCAGGTGGAGAGCATCTGGATAAAAATTAAAGGGGAGGGAAACAGCAAAGATGTCCACTACAGACCCCCAAGTCAGATGGACGAATTGGATGATGCCTTTCTAGAACAGATGACCACACACTCATGTAGTAGTAATGGGTGACTTCAACTATCCTGATATTTGCTGGAATTCAAACTCAGCAAAATCTTCAAGGTCTAGCAAATTCCTTACTAGCCTTGGAGACAATTTCACTGTCCCAAAGGTGGAACAGGCAACAAGGGGGTCAACTATTTTAGATTTGATTCTAGCCAACAGGGATAACTTATGGAGCTGGGTATGTTTAGCCTGGAAAAGGGTTGGTTAAGAGATGCTATGATGGCCCTGTGTAAATATTTGAAGGGGTGTCACACTGAGGATGGAGCAAGCTTGTTTTCTGCTGCTCCAGAGACTAGATCACAGAACAAAGGATGGAAACTACAAGAAAAGAGATTCCACCTCAACCTTAAGGGGAACTTCCTGACAGTAAGGGCTGTTTGACAGTGGAACACACTCCCTCGGAGTGTAGTGGAGCCTCCTTCCCTGGAGGTCTTTAAACAAAGGCTTGATGGCTATCTGTTGGGGATGCTTTGATTGAGATTTCCTGCATGGCAGGGGTTGGATGGCATGGCCGTTGTGGTCTCTTCCAACTCTAAGCTTCTATGATTCTAGGAAAACTTGGAGGTTCCTTCACTTTGTGTATATGTCCGTATAGCAAGAGCTCATTGAGGCTGTTTCTTTCAACTTTGTTTGCAGCCTTCACCCAGACAGAGATGGCCAGTGGGGATGGGTGAACGCCTCTGTTTGTTTGTTTAAAAGCAATTAATCACTCAGGACTCTTTCTGCTCAGTGCAAGAGAAAAAGAAATTATGGAGCTTATTGCTCAGCATTTTAAACTGGCTCTAGCCTCCCAGGCTGGAGCTAGGACACATGATGGAGGTGGGGATTATCACACACTAAATCATCTCTGAATTGCTGGCCACCACCAGCTTGCTGACTTTTTAAAAGTGCTGGCAGAGCGCAGCTTGGACCCAGCTGGGATCTGGGCTGATTGCGGCTAGAGGTTCGCCGGAGATTTAATGTATGATCATCTCCACCTCCATCCCACATCCCTGTCCAGGAAAGTAGACAAATGGCTGATATGATCAGCTCAGTTCCCAAACAAACAAACAAACAAACAAACCACTGTCTGGCAAAGCTAGTGCAATGCAGTAGATGAAGTCTCTGAATCTAAGTGCAGAATCACAAGAGGTATTACCAAAAGATTTGTCGAGAAGTTTGAGGTCCAGAGTATCATATAGGCAGGTCAATAACTCAGTCCAAAGGTCAAGGGTTCCAGGAAGTCAAGATAGGTCAGCAGTCCAAGAAGCAAGATTTCAGTCCAAAGAGCAATGGGAGCCAGAGACAGAGTACTCTCCCCAAGAAAGTCAGATAATCACTGGTAACTAGGCAAACATCCTACAGCTGCTTATATGGGCATGCTGCAGGCGTTCAGGTGCATCATTGCCAGCATGTTTCTGATAAAGCCTCCATGACCATCGAAGGTACTCCCTTTCAGCTTGATGCTGACTGAAGGTAGGCACACTCTCTTGATCCTCCTCCAAGTCTAAAGACTCTGCCACAGGGAGACTGGGCTGCTGAACCTCCTGAGAGGCCACAGACTCTGCTGAAGTTGGCACAGCAGAGCTGGGGCTGCAGGCTCCACACCTGCAGAATCATGTTCCAGAGACTCTGGCTCACCCTCTGAGTCCTCCGAGTCCCCTTCCAGGTTGGGCCTGACAATCCTGGCTCCAGCCCAGGAGGCTGGTTCCAATTTATAATGTTGAGCGATAAGCTCCTATCTTCCCACCATGTGGGAAAATCTGAAAGAGCTGCTATCACATTATCATATAAATAAGTCGATCTGGGATTTTGGGGTCAATTTTGGGTGTAAATTTTAGACTTATAGATGAGTATATGTGGTAGTCCATTTCATCAAGCAACCCCTGAACCTGGGAGGCCACTACAGAATTTTAGATGGTTAATTAAATAATTTATCTTCTCAAAGTCAACTACTAAGACGTATCGGATCCACCAGTATAAAACCCAACTGTCCCAATTTGGCAGGAGCAGTCTCAATCAATCTTCTGTCATTCCACCTTTTCAGCTGCTTTTAAAATGTCCCAGTTTTTCTTACCCTCTTAGTCCTCTACTTACTTCAAGTGGTGCAAAAGGTGTTTGCCCTCAATTAACTCAGCAGAGGAAAGGCGGAGTTGGAATCGTGTTCTTCCCAGTAGGCTCAGGCAAAAGGAACTGTTGCATCTGCCCCTGGCTTGTTTGTTCTTCCTCATATATAACTTTTCCATATTGATCACACTCTGATATTGCCTGACCACATATGTCCCAGTTTTTTTCTGTGAAATGTTGGACGATATAAACCAAGGGTGGAAAATATGGCCCTGAGGTTGCATGTGGCCCTTTAGTGTATTTTTGTGGCTTTTGACCCTGGCCTGTTCTTTCTGACCAGAAAGAAAGAAAGGGAAGGAGGGAGGGAGGGAGGATGAATTGCCTTTTTTGGAAGCCTCCAGGAATGGCAACTCACCTTTTAAATGTGTGACAGGGACCCTCTGTGCTGTTAAACATCAACACATATCCTTTCCCCCACCTTAATCAGAAAAATATTTTCAGGGTTTTTTCCCTTTGGCATTTTTGGCCATCCATTGAGCCCCCAGACAGGGCCAGAGACAGCAAACTGACTTCCAGAATGACCACATTTGCTCACCCCAGGCTACATCAAAACAAATGGCACCTGGTTGAAAAAGAAGCCCCAAATCCACCTTACACAGTAGAAGTATTCACATCATCTTCAGAAATGGATCATCTCCAATCATGCAGAAAAAATGTCTCATTTCATATAATGATGGGAGGTATAATGGGAAAGTATTAAGGAATGACTTCGTGACTCATACAATAGATATAACACTCCTTTAAAGCATAAAAATAGTCCCTACATGCAGGTTAAAAATGGGGGTTGGCACAAATTAACATCCATTGTGTCATTTGCAAGAAGAAGAAGAAAAGCCAGCCATCAGCTATTGGCCTTAACATGATATTAATTAACTCTGCCTATTGTGTTTGCTCAGTCACACCTTCTGTGCATGATTGCTCCCTGAAATAAAATCATGTTTCTGAGAACTTTACATAAGCTGGAACACCACTGATTTCATGCTGCTGCCTGAACTTGCCCTAAGTTACAGAAGAATCTGAGCCATCTCTGTAGCTGAATGTAAATTGGTCTAAGAACTTTGTAAAGTCATGAACAATTAGCCACTTTAATCAGCTTTCTTGCCCCCTCCTTTATGTTGAAGATTGTGAAATGATGTTTGTATTGCATTTCTCACTGCCTACAGAAACATCTGACTTTATTAGAGCTCAATATTTCCCTGTGTTCAGCTGCAGATGTTCCAAGAAGTTCATTATAAATTCATCAGAGTGTAGAATCCAGCCCACAGCATTGGACATTCTTTTTACTGATGCAGAAATGGACTGTATTCTGAGTGAAAACAAGGTCTCAGCCAGTTCCCACATTCCTAACAATGAAGACGTGCAGGAAACAGTTTAGCACATAAGCTGTTGATTTGTCAATAACTTAATTCTCCATGACAACCTCCACAGAGGAGTGAGAAAAGTCAATAGCAGGAAGTTCACATCACCTTGGACTGCTGACAGGAGGCAGAGCACAATAAAGATGAAAAAAGAGGCCATAAGCCTTGATCAGCAGTCATTTAACCATCAAACTCAAGAATGCTAAAGGATAATTAAAATGGCACATATACAATGAATCATCTCAATATAAACCAGGGTTTCATAATCCATGAAATGAGCAAGAGATTCCCCCAGTGGTCAATTGCACTATATACATATATATTTTCTGACTACGTTTTCCCCATCTGCTTGCACTTCTAGAATGCTGGCTGTTGACCTTATACATTTGTTCATTGCAGGTGCTATCCAAGGCCCCAAAACTAAATTAAAAACTTCTCTTGAGTCCACTTGGAGCAAGGCCTTTTCACCCTACAATGAGTTAAACTGAAGAAGGTCTACTATTATAACTGATTATATGCAACAATACCTTTTACAGCACACCCACATCATACATGTCTGTGCTGGAAGCCGCACTGGAAAAAGCCCTGGTGCACGCTGGAAGACCTAATGGGGCACATATCCACGGTGCACACCCTGTGCTGCAGCGTGAACACGAGCCCCATTACTTCTAATGGGGCTCCAACATATGCGGGATTTCCCTTAAGCAGGGGGTCCGGAACGGATCCTCCGTGTAAGGAAAGGGCCCACTCTACATGATTTCAGAAAAGCGTATTATTCAGATAATTGGTTTGTTTTGCTGAGGCCACCACCCTTCTGCCAAATGAATAAATGCATTAAGAATTTTGTGTGTGAGCACATGCGTGCATGTATGTATACCCTATTTATTGATTGATTTGATTTATATTCCAGCTTTTTCCCAAGGGAGCATCTGTTTTTCTGTGTATGTCTCTGGGAGAAAATCATGTCCTTACCTCTTGGAAATGCTTGTGGCATCCATTCTTGCTATCCAGTTGAAGTGGCTCTTTGACCTGTGGTTGGTTATGAGGAGGCAGAGTTACATTTGCAAAGCAGCCTTAGCCCACCTTATCAATTGGTAAGCACTGATGTAAATAACCTGTGGAGGAAGAAACCTTAGACGGATCTTAATGAAGGTCAATCTACATAGATCAGTATTGTTTATAGTGACTGTCAGGAGCTCTCCAGGGGTTTGAAGACAACCTCTTTCCAGGCTTTTCCAGAAACTCTTGAAAAAATTTCTTGTCTCTTGTAGTATGTGGCTTGAGTCAATTGCACTTGAAGGAGAGGTGAGGAAGCTTTTACCATCCATAGACCCATCTATAATTCTTCCCATGTCAGCCATGCTGACTGGTGCTTTTACAGCTTGCTTATCTGGGAATACCACCACAGTAGAACACCACCACTATCACAGGACAGGATGTTTGTATTGGGAAACGTTTGTGCAGTAAATTGTTTATAAACATATATATTTTTGAAATTTGTTCCAATGGATAGTATTTGTTGAATGAGTAGTATTATATATATATATATATATATATATATATATATATATATAGAATAGTTTTAATTTCCACTCATGTTATGGCTATTGATACATGCAAATTACTAAAAATTGTATCATATGTGTTATAGTTCGGTTTGTAGCCAGTGGCACTGGCACATGAAATATTTGAAAGCTATAAGTTTGCACTGAAGAAGACCTTGTACAAAATTAGTATAGAAGTATTGGTAATGTTCATCTTGGTTGCCCATCATGAACAATTTGCTAGTCCCTGTAGCACGTTCTTTCACAACAGCATGGTTGCCCATCATTTATAGTTTGTTTTATCATTGCCAATCATTGAAAAAAGTACTTTCACTGTAGTTATTTGGTTCTACTCACAGATGGAGGATATTTATCTTCAAAAGACTTTCACTCGACTTTGTATATTTATACATGTTAAAAATTTCATTTACTTTGTATGTATGTTCTTTGTGGCATTTTTTAAGGTAGATTCTGCTCCCCCCCCCCCGTTATAATTGTAATATTACCTTTGGCTATGTTTCATGTGTGTTCCTCATTTCTTTGTCATCAATATAAGACTATAAACCTAATCCTTTTTATTATATTCTTTAATAGTTTAATAGTTTAAATCTTTGTGATTGTCTCTTGTGCAATGATTCTTCAGTGCTCTCTTAATGCAACTGTTGTGTGTTTATAAGTCATTTCTGATTTATGGCAGCCCTAAGGTGAATCTATCACAGGGCTTTTGGGGCAGAATTTGTTCAGAGGGGTTTTTCTTTTGCCTTCCTCTGAGGCAGAGAGAATGTGATTTGCCTAAGGCCACCCAGTGGGTGTCTATGGCTGAGTGGGGGTTTTAACCTTGGTCTCTAGAGTACAACACTCAAAACACTACATTGGTGCTCAACTGTATCTGTTGCTTGTTGTCCTGGTAGAGTATGTAGTAAGGCCAATGCTGGCACTCAGAAGATCATATATTATGAGGCATGTTAGATATAATATGATAACCCTGATGCTCTAATATTTTAGTATGATCACTTCTCTAAGTTGTAATAAATTTTAATTTTAGTTGTGCCATTTCTGGAATTGATCTGACATGAAAGATCAGCTCTGCTGACACTTGCGGAATCAATTGGCCTGAGATAGTTTTATGAATTTCATAAATTATGGGCTAAATCCAACATTCTTCAGATGTAACTTTCTTCCCTTTTGGTTCCCTCCCCTTACTGCCCACAGTGTCACCCAAAAACTGACTTTGACTTCCAGCCCTCCAGCCCTTCATTCATACCCCACTTTTTCCCCTAAGCTGGGCTTTAATTGGCACTGCAGAAGCAACACAGTTTGTAACTGCTTTAACTGCAATGGGTTAATGTGATGGGATTCTGGGATTTGTAATTTGTTGAGCTTACTGATAATGTTAAATATCTCAGAAAACTACAAATCCCAGAATTCCATCACATTGAGCCGTGGCAGTTAAAGCAAACTGCATTATTTCTCCAATACAGATTAGATTTGGGACTCAAACCAGATTACAAAAGATAAATAATTGCAAAAGAAATGCATGCATGTGGTTACAAACATACAAAAGCTGAGATTAAAACAGTATTAAATACAGACCACGTGGGGCTTAAACTGTGAGCATGTTGAAACCTCTCAAAAACCTTGCATGTCTTTCTATAATTGGAGCACATGTTATCTGAAAGTGAAGCACTTATGGTCTTTGCCACTTCACTCTTCTAAGCATCCACAGTTCTTCTGGCATCGCTGCCAGGTTGAGGTCTGCCTCTGGAGCCAGCTGTCTGAAACGGCACATCTGTTGGCAGGAAAGGGCATCACCAATTTCATTGTCAATCCCTGGGACATGGAAGGCCATGAAAAGTACGTTATGCATCAAATAGTTAAGGACAAAAACCTTAACCAAGCTCATGACACAAGGGGACCTGGATGACAAATGATTGATCACCTGCACTGTTGCTGCAATATCACACCAAAATTGGACAGATGAAATGGCGAATTTGTCCACCCAAATGTGAACTGCTACCCTATTGGAAAAAATTCCAAAAAAGTGAAGTCAGCGGAAAGGCCAGTGAGCATCCAGTAATGTGGCCACAATTGTGCATACCAATGATTGTTAAAATACACTCCAAAACCAATAGAGCCTGCTGCATTGGAGGCGACTTGTAAAGCCCTGCAAAGCCCCAATGTCCCTCCAAAAGGATACACCATTGAAGGATTCCAGGAATGAAAGCAACTCATGTAAATCTTGTTTGATTTCAGTGGTCATCCATATCCTGTGATGTGGTTAAGAAACACCAATAGTTGCAGAACACAAACGCCTAAGAAAGGCTCGGCCTGGAGGCAAAATTCACCCTGCAGGCAAAATTCAAGTGGCCAATCAATTCCTGAAACTCTCAAAGGGTAGCTTTGCGTAACTGCAGGAATTTATAAATCCTTTCCTTAATGTTGGTTAATTTATTCTTTGGTAGTCTGGAACACTGGTTTATGGTGTCAATTTCGATGCCCAAAAAATTAGACAGGTGGTGGGACCCTCAGTCTTCTCATGTGCTAATGGGACTCTTAAATTGTCAGCGAGTAGTGCAAATTGTTGCATCAGGAGATGCCATTGGCCCAACCCTGCCCTACCAACAAACAAAAAATCTTCTAAATAATGAATCACCCCTTGAAGCTCAGATTGCATACGTACGGCCCACTTTACAAATGTACTAAAGGCTTTGAATGCTGAGCAGGATATTGTCATGGGCAAGAGCTGCAGGACTGTTACCTGGAGGAAGAGTCTGATGAGGAGGCTGAGTAAGGGGCCCAAGCAGGGAACAACCTGCAGCTCTCCCGGTTGCAAGCAGCCAGCCCTTTGTGTTGAAGAGCTTCAGCCAGCTCATCCTGTGGAATTGCAGCCTCAGCCAGCAGGATGAAGGCATGACTCACCTGCTGATGAGACAGGGAACATAGCTGGGGCCTTAAGTACTCAATCAAGGAGGCGGAACAAAAGGATTCAACACAAGATAGAGCTAAGACATTTAGCCAGGCTGCAGGCTAAGTGGCAAGCAGTAAAGTTCTGATTAGAACCAGTTGGTATCAGGCTATTTAAAATCTGAGTTTGCCTAAAGAGTTGCTGGAAGCAACTTATTTGTTTCCTGGCCAGTATTCTTGTTACCTGTTTCTAGATTCTTGCATCCCTGCTTCAGACCTTCTGGCTTCTTTGCCCTTTGGACTGTATTGACTTTGATTCCTGTTGGCTCCCTTGACTTGGACTGCTTGATGCACACCTTTCTCTTAATGGACTCTCACAAGCAAGGACAATTTCTATCTGCTTGTGATTAGTTGCCTCTGCCTGCATTATCAGTTGGAGGTTCCCTCCCAGCCAGCCTGTGTGTGCGTTTGGTGAACCAGGACAGATATAGAACAGCCCATGGGAAGGGCCCTGTCCATATAAAATTTGTGTTTGAACGAAAAACCCAATAGCTCAAAATCTTGAAGGTGAACTGGTAACAGTCAGAAAGGAGATTTAATATCACACTTTCCAAGCTCAGCAGCAAAGCCTTTACTACATACAGATTTACTATATATTATCATTGACTGAATCACCCCTTGGAAATGATAAGAGGTGTATTAATCTATATTCCCCTGGGGCCTTTTGAGGGACAATGCCTAATGGAGACTCTCTCAATTAGGGACCGGGGGTGAAGAATAGGGACCGATAACTCTCCCTTTCTCAACTTCCTTTTGTTTCTTAGCCCTAACTATATCCTCTAAGGCTGAGCCTAATACTGAACACAAATTCTTCAAATGATAAAATCTATGTAATACAGATGATTTGTACCTTCTGAGGCTCACTAGTTGAGTTGTTTGCTTCCAAAAGAAATGCAAAATGTTTGTATGTGGGCATGCACATACACAAAAAGATCAATTACTACTTTCTCAATTTGATACTTTTAATTTAAAAAAAAGCAACAGAGTAAGAAAGCCACACAATCCTGAATTATTGGATTGGGTCATATTGTTCCCAGCCTATGCTATTGTTTTTGTGAATGTATGTTGTGATAATGATCTCTTTGCTATTTATTATTCATCTGCCATAGTGAAATATTTATAGCTGTTGAGGTCCATTCCTTTCCTGAGTACAGTACTTGGGCATTTCTCAGGAATGATATGCATGGTAGCCTTTCTAGTTGCCACTCCCATTACTGGCATCCTGAACATCTCCTCTAAACATGATACTTTTCCAGAGCAATGTGCTCTGCGGGAGAGGTATTTCATGGATATCAGCTCCCAGAATCCCATAGTAGGTATACCGGTTGCCTATCATGACTGAAGGGTTCTGGGAATGGTAGTCTAAAATATATCTTTTTCTTCTGTGAAATTGTTGTGTGAGAAGTAAGTTTTCCCTGTCTTTCAGGTGTAAGAAGATTGAGAGTAAATCCTGTAGGCGGTGGAGGATGCATAAGGTGGGGTGAAGAAAGGATGAGAAGGGAAGGGATATAAGCATGGGGACTGGAAGGTTGAAAGAAGCAAAGGAGGATATCATTTTGAGGGTGCAGAGTGAGACAAGGAAAGAAATAGGAAGGAAATAAGAGAGAGGGAAGTGGATGGATCAGAGTGGAGTGAATGTAGCAGAGATTTGAATTTGGTCTCCTTGTTCCAAGTCCAGCACTTTAAACATTACTCTGTACTGGTTCTGGAAGATCAGTGATAACTATAAAAATAGTATGACTATTATGAATAGTATGAAACACAGCAGAAGAAAAAAAATGCAACAGTGTGTGTAATGTGCATGATTTAAATAAATTGCATAATATGCAAATTGCATGTCCAGATTTGTGGAACATGGCAACTCTATTACAGGAAAGGAACTGGCTTTCGCCCTCCAACTCCCAAGCTGTATTGGATGAAACTGATTATGGGGATCCATTTTAAATTGGCTTTAGGATAGGATACGGTGTTGAGACAGCCATGGTTGCCTTAGTCAGTGGTCTCTGTCTGGGCACCGACGAGGGAAATATGACTTTGTTGGTGCTCTTGGACATCTCAGCGGCTTTCGATACTATTGACCATGGTATCCTTCTGGAACGCCTGAGGGAGTTAGGTATTGGGGACACTGCGCTCTAGTGGCTCCATTCCTACCTCTCGGGCAGATTCCAGATGGTGAACCTGGGGGACTCATGCTCTTCTAAAAGAGAGCTGACATCTGGCATCCCTCAGGGTGACATTCTGTTCCCCATGCTGTTTAACATTTACCTAAAACAGCTGGGAGAAATCATCCAGAGACATGGGGCACGGTGTTATCAGTATGCTGATCACACCCAAATCTACTTCTCCATGTCTCTGACTGCTGCAGTGACTAAGAATGGCATCTCTCCTCTGGATGCCTGTCTTAAGTCGGTAATGGGTTGGATGAGGGAAAACAAACTCAAGCTGAATCCAGAGAAAACAGATACTTGCACTAGGTACCCCAAGTCCAGGGATGGAGATTTGTCAACCAATCCTGGATGGGGTGAGACGTCCCCTAAAGGACAAAGTTTGCTGTCTGGGGGTTCTTCTGGATCCATCTCTACAGTTATCATCTGAAGTAGATGCGATGGCCAGAAGTGCCTGGCATCAACTTCAGTTGATACGCCAACTGTGCCCCTACCTGGACCGAAAGCAGTGGTACTTGCACTGGTAATCTTTCATCTTGATTTCTGTAATGCGCTCTACATGGAGCTACCTTTGTACCAAGTTCGGAAACTTCAATTGGTGCAGAATGCAGCAGTCAGATTTGTCACCGGAACACCTAGGTCAGACCACATAACACCAGTACTAAAATATCTTCACTGGCTGCCGATTAGTTTCCGGGTGCAGTACAAAGTGTTGGTCATTATCTTTAAAGCCCTACATGGCTTGGGCCCAAGTTACTTGAAGGAATGCCTCTCCCTATACAATCCGCCCCGCACTCTCAGAACAAATGGGAAGAACCTATTGGATTACCCAAAGACTAGACTAAGATCTACTTCCCACAGGGCATTTACTGCTATGGCTCCCAAATTGTGGAATGGCTTGCTGGAGGAGATCCGTCTTATTACCATCTTAGATGCTTTCAAGAAGGCACTCAAGATGGATCACTTCCAGTGAGCCTATCTCCCTCTGATCTGTTATAACAGTTATAAGACAACACTTCATTCTGAGCATGTATGGGAAGCTAGATGTTGATATTTAATTTTTATAGGTTTATTGCTGTGTTTTTTAGATTTTATGTCATATGAATGTATTTTAACTGAATTGTAATTTTAAATTTACTGTTGTACTCCCACCTCGATCCACAGGGAGAGGCGGGAAATATACAAATAAAACCTATCATCATCATCATCATCATCATCATCATCATCATCATCATCATCATCATCATCATCATCATCATC
>NC_056522.1:179019789-179042285 GCF_019175285.1 Sceloporus undulatus | reverse complement strand
TCCACTTCAGCTCGAGACAGCTGAAGGCTGTTTCCAGTGTCTGAGCTAATATGTGACAACCCAAGAGATTACCATTCATGGTATTCTGAGCAGTTTCTTTCAGAAGACAGCTTGCTTAAATGTTATCAGCACTTCAGATTTCTCAGCAACCAAAGGTGTAAGGCCTTGTGGCTGGGGCAGGTGCATAGCCTATTGGCTTTCCCAGATTAGTTCAAGTGGTATTGTACAACAAAACTAGATTTTATATGTGTGTGTGAGAGAGAGGGGGAGGGATGGATGGATATAGGGAAAGAAATAGCTACTCTGGTCCCGAAGTACCCCAGATTAATGACTATAGAGGTCTCTCTATAGCTTTCACCCTACAAGTGTGAGCAGTCACTTCCAAAAGCAGCCTCTTCCTTGTTGGCCAGAAAACAACTACTCAGGTCCCTGTGTGCTAAATATGCACAGCTGCATGTCTGATTCATTTCCAGAAGCCAGCTGCTGTGACATATAGAGAGAATCAGTGCTAAGAACATTCTCCTTAGCAAAACTCCCTCTTTTTGCCCTCTTCCTTCATTCTCTCACCCTCCTCTCTATGATGACTTTCTTTTCAGCCTTCCTTACAGTCTCTCAGTAAGCCTTTCTTCTTCTGGGAAGGGTGGAGAACATCTCTTTTCAAGTAGGCTTAATTTTCCAGGTGGGTTTTCCCCACGTTGTCACAGTGTGAAAGTCTCCAATCCCACCCGCTTCCCCTGGAGGCAGTGATTCATAAAACTGGCTGGTCATGAGATTTTCCCACACCCTTCTTCACTGGCTGACACTCTCCCTTGCTTCTGGCCTGAAGAGGTTCCCCCTCCCCCCAAATTGGTACTCCCTTCTTCTGTGTTTGTCTGTGCAGCTGGAGAAAGAGGAAGAAGTGAGCTTGTTTGGAGCACCCTCTGTTTTCAGTTTCCTTAAGGATGGGCTAGAAAAATTAACGGTGATGATAAATGGGACAGGGCTGGCCAAGTCTCCCCAAAGCAGTCGGAGTGCAACTGTCAGACTCTTGCGAGCATAGCCTGACCTTCTGCAGAGCACCCAGAAGCTACCTTTGATGTCAGTGGGGAGACACAGAGTTTTGCAGTTCTGGAAAATGCACATAAACACAGCTCATACATCTTATTCTTTCAAAAATTTGGCATCTCTAGCCATGGGAGATCTCATGGCTTTATCCACTGCTTTTGAGGCTCGATGACACTTAACAGTGTAGTCTGACAGATTAACCTAGGGGGAAATCCAACAAACCCGTGAGAAGGGATTTGCAAATTCTTTCATAAACTCAACATTTTAAAAGAGGTTAAAAATGAAAGTCAGAGAAAGCAAAACTGGATTCACCAGTCGATTCCCCAAAGTTTGTATCATCAGTTGTGGGTGCCCAGAAAGGGCTGCGAGAGAGTGGACCGCCTCTCCCTCTCTCTCTTACCTGCTCCCTGATCGGCCACTCATCATGCAGCCAGACTGCTTCTGGGGGCAGTATTGCAGCCTTTAGGGTCTGCTGCAGCTGCTCTGCCAGCAGCCATGCCACACCCTAAATGGAAGGCGCCACCGCCCCGGCAGTGTGTATGTGCATTTTGTTTAGCATCTGGCATGGCTGCTGGGCAAGCATGAAAGGAAGGTGATAGCCAGTCTGACAGGGTGTACCACCCCACCAGGGGTGTCATTCAGTGTGGTCAAATCTATGCACAGCCTCTGATGACATGCCTGTGTATTCAGCCATGTTTCAGCCCTCTTTGATCCAATTTTGGAAGAAAGGTGGGATAGAAGTGCATTAAATAAATAAATAAATGTTTGTGGTGCTGAAGCGAAGTGTTTTGTCACATTTCTCCCACACCCTTAACAGGATCCTTATTTTTAACAGCTATATAGCTAGCACCTCACCATCCAAGAAACCTATTGAATTTCTATTCAATTCAATTCAATTTATTTATTTATTCATTCAGTTCGTCTTTTAAATGTGTATTGAAGTGCATGAATTTCTTCATAAATTCAAGAGAGAATTTGGGTAAAATATGGAGAAGAAAGTGAAACTGTTAGAATCATCCACACTTGATTCATGTAGATGTCAATTTAATGACTGAATAATGATTGAATATATTAAAAATCTTGATGATTTCAGTCTCATTTGGTTTTTAGCACAGCTGCTGGGGCAAAATTCAAGTCACATTCAAAGGCTGAACATTTGAATTCAGCCTTTGGAATTCAAAGTTGTTTTAAAAATTCTTCTGAAATTCAGCTTTGGTAGAACTGCTGGTTTAAAAATTAAAAAGCCCTTAACATTAACATTTTCTAACTAATTTGAAGGCTTGCTAGTATCCTACATTTTTATATCTACATTGTTGGTGTTATTTGCATAACCATCACTGATTATACTGATGTTACCATTTAGAATCAGTTCCTCCTAATGTTGAGGTGGAATCTCTTTTCCTGGAGCTTGGATCCATTGTTCCTGGTCCTGTTCTCTGGAGCAGCAGGAAACAAGCTTGCTCCCTCCTCAATATGACATCCCTTTAAATATTTAAACAGGGCTATCATATCACCTCTTAACCTTCTCTTCTCCAGGCTAAACATCCCCAGCTCCCTAAGGTGTTCCTCATAGGGCTTGGTTTCTAGACCCTTCACCATTTTAGTCGCCCTCCTTTGGACACGCTCCAGTTTCTCAATGTCCTTTTTGAATTGTGGTGCCCAGAACTGGACACAATATTCCAGGTGGGGCCTGACCAGAGCAGAAATTTTGAATTATTTCATTCCGACAGACTTTTAAAATATAAAGTTTTAAAAGAACAGGCTGAGAGTGCTATACTGCTTTAAACTGAACTGGTACAAATTGCTTTTTATCTTTTAATTGTATTTTATCTTCTTCAGAGTAGTTTTGAACCATTTAAATATTTTGGATACTTTAATCCCATTTTAATGTTGATTTTGCTTGTTTTAAGCTTTATTATTCTCTTTTAAATTATATTCTGCCTTAATTACAATTGTGGGAAAATGATGAGATAATAATAATAACAAGCTATTTCAAACTAAAGGAAATTTTCTTGAAAAGCTGTTCTACTCCTCCTCCCCACAAAATTCAGTTACACTGTAGTTGTGAATGATCCCATCTGATGAAATAACTTACTTCTTATATAAACTCATGCCAAGTAAACAAGTCAGGGCACAATCCAACCAAATTAAGTAATCCCCACCCATCACCATTGAACACAAAGTCCAAATTGGCTTGATTCTCTTTCCCAAATCCAAGCTTAGACATGACAAAGCATGGGTGGTTTATGAGCAAAAGCTTAGGAATTTTCTGTTCACCTATTTTTAGTGCACTATCTGGTAAGGAGATTGCTGCAGTGGACAAATGCAAAAAATGCAACCCAGAGGTAGGCATAATCACTTTAACTGAGTTAAATGAACATAAATCAGTGAGAGGTTGTGACCATTTGTTCTGGATTTTCTTAAAACTGTCTATGCCTTTGAGGGAGAAAATGATTGGTTTTGTCAAAGGCTTCGATGACTTCCTACAACTCCTCAGCTAGCATACAGTCGCTATGCTGAATGAGGGATTTTTAGTGTTGTAGTCAAAAAATAACTTTTCCAAACTCTGTTGAGGGGATTTTGAGAATGAGTATTAAGAGGAGGAGGATTTGGAAATAACTAACATTCTATAGATAAAAGCATGAGTATCATATGAATCAAGATGTTTCAGTTCATAGAAATCAGGAATTAATCTTTTCTCAATCACTTTGAACTATAACAGTGTTAGAAGTGTAAGAATTCCCAACTGGTTCTGAACAGCTTAACACAATAAACTGAGTGATTATAAACAATAGCAATGGAAAGTAAATTGTGTTTAGCATTCTCTTCTAAAGAATTGTGTTTGTTAGAACTAAGATATAAGAAATTGCAATGGAAGTATGTGTGTGTTTGTGTGCAGAAACACAGATTGCAAAAAAAATGTTGATGGATTACTTTCCAGTATGTGGTGACTGTTGGGCGTTTGCATTCTCTTGAGAAAAGGAAAAGCCAAAAGCTACAAAATGTGCTGGCAAGGCATAGGATCTCTCTTAATCCTTTTTTCCTGCTATCCAATTTGTACTATAAGTAAGCATGAAACCATTTTGAATCTCTCACTCATTTTAATGTGTCTTCACATGTTTGTGATTTTGCAATGTAAATGTAGGTACAAAAAATAAGAAATTGTCTTGATCAAGGTAGGAGAGATTTCTATAGCATTTGGTGGAGATCTCCACACAGTTTGACCAAAACCACAGAGTCAAAGAACTTCTGTCTCCCAACATAATCCAGAAAACTGAAACCCTAGAAGTGAAAATGCACATCATCTTCTGTTCTTATGGAAATCTTTGGTAGCAGAGGATGGTGCACTGCACATATTTGACAATATGTGATTGACAATATTAGACGTTTGCCAGAGATATTTTGCTGACTGACACAAAAAATGGCACAAAATACACACACATCGGGGGTGGGTCTGGGATCTGGGTACATAATAACCAAAAACAGACAGGTTAATTTTGCACATAGAACACCAAATCCCACAAATACCTTTCCTTATTCCTGGTAGTAATTATCTAATAATAACAAATGAAATAACTAATAGTTTTCTGCCTTTCCATGACACTTAAAACATGCAGCCTGAAGTGTTGTCTTCAGAAGCAGCTGGTGATTTCCATGTTTTAGTCTTCAATTTTATGTACCTTGGATCGTGCCTTTAAAATTTGGACTGAAACCTGCAGTAGATTCATTTCCCAATTGAAATGGAGCCATCAGTGGGAGGGTTTGTCCCTGCCAGAGTAGGATGGGCATTGGGTGGCCAAATGGTGCAGTGCAGCAGCCATGCACTTCCCTTTAGTCAAGCAAGAGCCTCGGAAAAGTTAATTATCAAGGATTATTGAGACTGTCCATCGACCCTGAGCCTTTATGAGGTTAGTTTTGAAGATACAGTGCCATTAGTTAAGGGACGCATGCAGCAGTGGCATTCCTAGGATTGGTGTCATCCCAGTGCAGTAGCTCGTGCTGTCACTCCCAACCACCCCATTTTGCCGGCCAGGCTGCCTCTGCTGCCCAGCAGTCCCTTCCAGGACTGCCAGGGCTGGTGTCCAAGAAGTAAAGGGATCTGACTGCTGAGTGGCAGTGCCAGCACCCCACCTCTACCAGCAGCCACAGCTGATGGATAGCTGACGTGCCCTTGCCTGGCAGAAAGTGGCAGCCAAGGAGATCTTGAGATGGATGGGAATGACTGCCCTACCAACTGTTCTTGAGACACTGAGGTGGCACCTGATGTGATTCATACTCCCTGCACCCCCTAGTGACACCCCTGGTATGCAGTTTGCTGCACTCCTCTCCTCAGCCTATGATATGCCTCACCATCAACCACAAGATATGGCACTGGCTTACCATGAGCTTTGTGGCTACTGAGAGAAGAACTCTGGGTAGAGATGGATAGAAAGGGGAGAAATACCATATTTCTCTTTGTCCAATATTTTTGGGCTTCAAATTATTTATTTTAGGCTTCCAGATATGTTAGCATAAAATTCCCACAATCTCTTATGGATGACCATGCTGGGAGGGGCTGACGGGCTCTATGTGGAGGCCCCATACTCCAAACCAACACATCTTACTTGGAGAGATTTTGTCCATAAAATATGGTCCTGTGATACTGTCCACTCAATCACTTAATTAAAAAAATAGGCACAATGTGGCAGAACAACACATTTCTATTATCTACATCCTGCCAAAATGTCCCCCCCCCCCGGTATCCACACTGGGAGCCAAAATTAGAAAACGTGTAATTTAGTATACTTTCCACTGCATTATAATCTCAGACATGAGCATTAATTTTGTCTTCATAGTAAATGCCAAGGAAAACACAAACACGGGATACATTACAAATGTTACCATATATGATTACATTACCTTCCAAATGTCAAAAATAAAATAAAATGTTCCTTCTTCTTGAGATCAGGAAAGGATCACTGAGATGTGTTCTGGTAAAGCCAGGTAAACCTTTCAGAGTACTCATTTCATAAGAGTCTGCAGAGGTCAGAGTCATAAATCCTCTTGATGTTCAGTGTGACTTTCTTCCTTGAAAGGATAACCATAATACTCTTAGCAATTGCCTTCTATGGCAACTAGTCCATTTGAAGCAGATGTCTGGAGTGAGCATGTATGGTAATGTTCAAGTGTGCTATAAATTTTGTCTTTGGGGAAAGTATATTTGGTAACTGTTCAGGTAGTTCAGATAACCTTCTCTAGGGAAAGTCTTTTTGAGTTTGTCCAAAGAAGCACTCAGAAGAAGAATGAGTTGTATTAGTTAACCAGGGACATTTATAACAGCAACATCTCAATGCCAGTGTCACTAAGTCCAGCAGTGCATTTTCTATTAACTTATTATACTAATGGGTCTCACATTCCTTTCTCCTTACCTATGCGAGAAGTATGAAAATTCTGGTGCTTCAGATGTTTTGAGTGTTAAGTCACAGAAGCTCAAGCCAGCATGGCCTAAGATAAGGCCTTGTGCAACTTGTAGTCTAAAATATTTGGAGGATAAATGTTCCTTACTTTTGGCCTATGAAGTGTGAGAAGCAGGTAGGAAGCATATTGTCATTTATCTAGCAAACACTGCATTAATCCACATTTTATTTTTGCTAGATTTAAGGAAACTGATATCCATCTCCCATTTTGGAACAATTTCTAGGTTGCATGAGGTCCCTATCTGATCTAGAATTGGAGGTTATTGACAGAGAACAAATGTTGTATGCAAGACCTCCCTGATTCAGTGTTTTTGACCTCTCCAGGAATGGTTGGAAAACTGCCAATCAGTATAGGCAATATTGAGCTGCTAGGACCAAGAGTTTACCTAAGGCAATGTCTGAATTGCCTGAATTTCTTTGAAGATGCCAGCCACAGATGCTGGCGAAACGTCAGAAATAAACCCTTCTAGAACATGGCCACATAGCCCGAAAAACCCACAAAAAACTATACATGCCGGCCATGAAAGCCTTCGACAATATTTTAATTGTTTCCCAAGTTATAGTGCTAAGTTTCAGTTTTAAAAATAACAATTCCAAACAGGAAGCTTTCCAGAAACTAAAAAGGGAAAATTTTCATAATTCTTGGATACATGGTACACAGGTGCTTCAAAATTTGACTGTTATTGGATGTTGCCAAGCTGCAGTAGTCAGTTTCAAGTAAAAAAAATGAGAGGGGACTTCCCTAAGAGCAAAGAATGAGGACTGCCACAAGTCACTGGGGAATATTTTTAAGGATTAAAAAATAGGAGAGGGCTCTCCAAGGCACTGCTGCTAAGATCCTAAAGTGGGGAGGGGAAGGGAGGCTTTGTCAGGTGCAACTGGTGGGATTTCTAAGCTGAGAAAGGGGTGGTTGCAAAATTGAAGACCTCTCAGCATCCTTGAGGTGTACCAAACATGTTACAGACAATTCAGTATGTAAATAACAAACAAAAACCCTTCAATTAACATGTCATATTTGTAGAAGAGAAGAGGCAACAGCTCAGTGACAGAGCACAAGCTTTGTATGCAGACGATCCCAGGTTCAGTACCTGTTGTTTCAATTCAGGGCTAGGAAAGAACCCTGAAGTCTGTGAGGACAGTACTAGGCTAGATTGTCAATAAATCTTCTTGATATTCAGTGTGACTTTTTTTCCTTGAAAAGATAACCTTAATACTCATAGCAATTGCCTTCTATGGCAACTAGTCCAATTTGACACAGATGTCTGGAGTAAGCATGTATGGTAATGTTCAACTGCCCTATAAATTTTGTCTTTGAGGAAAGTATATATGGTAACTGTTCAGGATTGCCTCACTTCTATAACTTCCTACATCTTTTTTCTAGCAATACTGAAATCTACAACACTAGTCCTGGATCTTCACTTAGTAGATTACATAATGGTTATCCATCCTAAATATGAATCACAGTATCTCATATTTATTTGAATTTGACATTTTTCTGAGATGGAATGCTCTACTAAATATTATTGTACCATTTGAAATTTCACATGCAAGGACTGGCTATTTGAAAACGTGTGTGCACATACAAACACACACTCTCTTCATGTCAATATATGTTATGCTAGAAGCTTGTCTGTTGTGTATACCTTTCACAGGATATATAATTTTGATGTCCAAGTACTTTTCAATAAGCAGTGGTCCAGTCATGGAAGGGGCATGCTATATCAAACAATTGCCTGTTGCTAAAGATCCTTTCCCAAATATCTCTCCTTTTAAGATTGGTTTTACATATTCTAATTAAAGGAGTAAGAAGTGGAGAGATGAAGGAAGGGAAATTTCCTACTGAGTGGGGCAAAAATGTAGTCTGACATCACTTTCCATCTGATTGCCAAGGCTAGCAGGCACTCAATAAACATATCAGCATTGTTAAAATGATGCATGGTCTGAATTGTTGAAGGTAAAATATCATCAATAGATGTGTCATCATTGATCTCTCCCAGGCCTAGCAACTGAGAGATGAGTTCAGCCAGCAATCCTTGACGGAAATCCAAAGGGAAACAACACACAGGGACAGACAGCTGACAAATTCAGTATGGGGCCCATTAAAAACATGTGATGAATTTGCCAGGAAAGCATATATTTGTGCAAGAGGTGAGATGGTATCTGTCATAAATTTGTCAGCTGCATCATGGCAGTCTCAGGCCTGGCGTGAATAATGCCTGGCTATTTACAGGGTTTTTCTGGCAAGAACTCTATCAGTCACTCCAGGGTTATTTACAAAGCAATGTGTCTATCAGTTACAAGGACATGACTTTGCCTCAAAAAGATAACAAAAGAGGAAATCAGCCAAAGGCCTCCCAGTGAAAGATGCATCTTCTGCCCGAGGAGCCCTGGATTGGAATGAATGAGATGGACAGCAATAGGTCCTTCCTGGCAGAGTGCCTGGCATGGGCTGTAGTAGTACATTTACCCCGTTGATTAGATTAGAAATTATTAATAGGGGTCTATAGAGTAGAGCAAAGGGGTCATTTAGAGTTTAATTCTGTTCTCGGATAACTTCATTTCGGCTGATGGGATTGTTATTGGTACGGGTTTTATATGTTTATAGGAAACAATATACTCAATAATGAAGTCATGCATCCTTCTTGCAAGGTCAGGGGAGCTATTGTGCAGCCAGATTGAAGCCTTCACCATTGTGTTAATTAAGTAATAGCGATTTGACTTTGCCTCCTCGTAAAAAATGCATTTAAGGAGTGCCAAAAGAGCGGCTAAGCTGAAAAGGTGTTCCACTGATGGTGGTAAACAGCCAAACAAGCAGGCTTGGTCAGGATTGATAGGAGGCTCGAACCAAAAAAGCTGCAGGTTAAACCAGGGACTCACTGAGAGAGGAAAAGGCTTCACTTCGGGCCGTTTGTTTTCATTTTCCTCCTTTGTATTTCCAGACCAGCATTCAGCAAGGACATTCATAAGGCAGCTTGCCAACCCTCCCCCCAAAAAACAAAACCCCAAAACCAAAACAAAAAGTTTAGAAATATGAACAGAAAGATAAGAAGTAACTTAAAAAATTAAAAATACATTAAGGCAATTTTCAGGTCCAGCACTACCATGAAGAGGAGTGCCATTTCAGGCAATAAATTTGTGTGCCATGAAAGGGCAGCAAAGGGCTATTTAAATTGTTATCACTATCCTTACTTTCTCAGTAACTGTGGAATCTTCTCCCTCATTTGCCAAAATAACATGCCTGGCTTTGGGTAGTAAGCTCCATGACCAAGGTGGGTTGGGTTTGCTAGGCAGCAAAATGTCTTGGTTCAGCCCTGGCAATAGCAAATTATTCTAGTTAATTCCCAAATGCTTCTTGAAAGGAAAAAATGTATCTGAAAAGAGTATAAAGAAGCATACTGCCAGTCTTTCTGAGAATGCATTATCCACAGCTTCAGGCCATCAGAGAATTGATATGTCAGCTGAAGCAAGGACTCACTAGTGAACCCTTGACAGGATCATATAGGAGAAAGTTTACCTGTTTTATTTTATTTTTGTATTTTATCACCTCTTCCCTTGCCAGGGCTCCCAAGGTGACACACAGTAAATAGAGGTAGATAAAGCAAATAAATCTTTTAAAATGGACTAAAACAGCTATTTAAACAAATAAAAACACACCTAAAACAAGGAGAAAAGCTTTCCCTGATTTTAGAGACCAAAGGCTCGCTTAGCTGTCCAGCTGAAACTCAAGAAGGGTGTTGCCAAAATGGCTTGCTTTGGGAGAGAGTTTGTAAAATTTATTTAATTTATTAAAAAATTAGAATTTAAATTTAAAAAACCTTTAAAATGTAAGACTTTGCAGCTAAAGCTTAACAAGTGTTTTGCACTTCTTGTTTAATTAAATAATAATAATAATAATAATAATAATAATAATAATAATAATATTTATACCTTGCCTTTCCATTAAGATCGAGGTGGCTAACAACATTAAAACACAATAAAGTACAATATCCCCAAAAAACACCCACCCACCGTAACCAATAAATCATTATTATAAACAATAACAATAAAACAATACTGTTAAAATTATTAAAAGAGACAAGACAGGGTAGTCAATGGGGCGATTGAGATGCTAACCTGGGAAGGCCCGTCAAAAGGGATCTGTCTTGACTGCCTTTTTTAAAGCTGTCAAGATTGATAATATGGCGGGTCTCCTCTAGCAGGCCATTCCATAACTTGGGAGCGACAGGAGAGAAGGTCCTCCAGGTAACTGCAGCCAGCTTCATTTTTGCTGGCTGCCATAGATTTCTCCCAGAGGACCTAAATGTGAGAGGTCGATAATATGGAAGAAGGCAATCCCATAGATAAGCTGGACCCAAGCCATGAAGGACTTTAAAGGTCATAACCAACACCATGTACTGTGCTCAGAAACTAATGGGGAGCCAATGACGGGACTTAAAAATTGGTGTTATGTGGTCACACCTGGAACTCCCAGTGACCAGTCTGGCTGCCATGTTTTGGACTAGTTGAAGTTTCCTAACTAGGCACAAGGGTAGCCCTATGCAGAGCACATTGCAAAAATCAAGTCGTGATTAGATTTTTTAAAGGAAAGGGGACATATGTTCTTTCTGGATAAGTTCAACAGGAACCCACACTTGTATACTACAAAATGTGAGTTCAGATTGGAAATGTTGAATCCTCATTTGTTGTCTTCTCTGCTATGAAGAGAGGAGACCGCAAACTCATTTCCCTCAACTCATAAGAGGATGAAGTATTTTATGGGCATTTTTCTTTAGGTATCTGTCATGTGCCCACAAACTCCCTCACTGTTAGGAAATGTGAAAGGCAGTAGTGTATCTCAAGTATAGTAATATGCTGAAAATTCATCAGTCCCACATCTGCCTGCACACACATGATCTAGCAGAACAAGAAAATAAATTGTCTTCTTTGCAAGGTACATAAAAGTAGTTCTACTAATAGATACTTGTGAATAATTAACACAGATTAATTATATGCAAAAGGAAACACAGGCAAAAGGAAAAGAAAAAGTACTACATTGTATCAGGGGACCATCTTACTAAGGGAGGTTCTTCTCACATATGCATCTTCATGAAGAGAGAGAGAGAAATAAAATTAGGACAAATGAGACCCCCTCCCCCAAGAACAAAGGAAGGATAAACTGTAGAGGAAGAGAATAGGATGTGGAACAACAACCAGGATGCTACTGTAAACATTTTGTGCCCAAATACCAATGTTCGACATGCAATCTAACAATTAACAAGTATAGGCATGCAAAAGTTGCTAAATCTAACACTCAGGACCTACCAAAGACCAGGGCCCAGAAGGAGCTGGGACCCTCAGCAGTGATGGCCGATGATTCACTCAACCCAGAGGATCAAGTTTCTGCAGAAGAATGAGAAGCTGATCTGCTCCCACCCAACCTCAATCTCAAGAACAGTGACACTTCAAGAAGCAGAAGAGCATGACCCTGCCAACAAGGAGTACAACGCTGCAGCAGAAAACCAAGAGAGACCAAGATATTCCACATGTGGAGGCTTCCTGCTACATAACCTCTGAGTAGCTACAGCTGTTTTGTGGTTGAGATGTGAGCAGCACTGGGTTAGAGACTGCTGGTGGTGATAACAGGAGCTGCTGGAAACAAGTCAAAATTTGCTCCGTTCCTGGCATTCTTCACATACATTTGGCTCCTGCATTATCTAGCCTTGGCCTGATAATGTGCTCCATTTCTAGTTTTCCCTCACGTGCTTTCGTGGAATGGCTTGGCAGGACTATTAGATGTTGCTTTCAGGTATTTTTTACTTGCTTTCTTTTCTGCCTGCTTTTAGTTCTATTTTCTGAATACTGCTTTTGGATAGTCTAAAGTTGTTTGTTGACTTCTCAGCTCTCTCTCTGAAACTACTGCCAGTGCTATATATATTGGCACACTAAAATCAGGACAGCATCCTCTAGTTAGGGTGGTGGGGTAATGGAAAGATTTTGGTCCTGTCCTACATCTCCTCCCCTCTGTCCTCTACATGAACTGGCTGGTATCAGGTGGGTATGACCATAGCCCCTGAATACCCTCCAACTTTCCTGATTTAAAGGGGACTGTCCCAATTACCATATGTACTCGTCAATAAGTCGAAAAATTTAAGCCCACAAATGGGCTCTAAAATCCTAGGTATATATGGGTCAATATGGTAATACATCTCTGTGAGCCTTTGGAAAGCTGTGGAGAAGGGAGGGAGGCAAGAGAAGAGAGAAATCGGAGGTCTGTGTCCCCCTTTTTGCAAGCCAGCAGCCTTGGGGAAAGTTGTGAGGAAAGGAGGTATAATGAGATATATGTACATTAATCCTTTCAGAATAAAAATTACTTCACAGTGGGCCTTTGGTATCTGCTGGAGTTTGGTTCCAGAACTCCCCCATGGATACCAAAATCAGTGGATGCTCAAGTCCCATTATATACAATGGCATAATAAAATGGTGTCCCTTATATAAAATACCAAAATCAAGGTTTGCTTTGTGGATTATTTTTAAAAATGTAAAACTGTGAATGGTTAAATCTGTGAATTCAGAATCTGTGGATCCAGAGGGCTGACTAAATCCTCTTAATCCTGATGAAGTTATGTTCAAATAAGTGAAGTCAGAATTAGTCCTGTTATTAAGCAAAGTGAGGCAACCCCTAATGGTAGCACTGCTGGCAGAGAAGCAGGTAGGTGTGGGATGTCAATACTATAGATTCTACACAGCCTATGCTGAAAAGTCCTACATCAGGTGTGACGGAGGATACCATACCAATAATGAAAAACAGTACGGTTATCACTATATGGAGAATGAAGGAGGGTGCCATTTTATCCTTTGTCTAATAATAAATTTATTATATTGGGATGGCCCTGTTGCCTGTGTTAATGCATCCAGGGTTTAAAACCATGCTCTCTCCTATACACTTCTCTAAATGAATGAACTGCATGCATAAATCATGTTCTTTGATATCCATAGTTCCTCTCAACAATCTTGTTGCTGAGGCTGCATGCATGGAGTCTGCTTTATAAACCAATATGTGTACATTTCAGCTGTTTGGGGGTGGAGGCTAGGCTTTGTTTCCCCTACTCTTTCACCACAAGTAAATATGCATGAGGCAATTGCTTTTAAAAGAAATTTCTGGGTATGCAACTCCAGCTGCTGAATGTGCAATGAATCAGGACTAGAGAGGGAATTACTTCTGCAGGTCACCTGGCCCAGAATAAAACTGGTTCCAGCGTTTAGACAAGCTGGTCGAAGGGCAAATTTAAATTGATTCCCATCCACATGTGGTTCACACTTGTGCTGAATCGATTTAATCAGAAAAAAATCAGTGTCAAAAAGGCGTGGGTTAAATGGGTCTAGTGCATGCCCCCCTCCTTGAATCGCTTCAGTTATTCAGTTCAATTGGGAACCAGGGTGTTTTGAACTGGTTCAAGCCGATTTGTGATCCAGTTTAAAAGGTAGTGGAAATCAGACCCTGAATCTCAGAAAGGTTAGGATAGGTGGATGAGGAGATTTTAGGTCACTGAAACACTATTTAATTCTATCACTGCTTTTTTCTCTAAGAAATATCTAGTTCTTTAAACAGTAAGCATTGTTGCTTTTCCGGCACAAATAAATCTAAATGTGATTGCCAATAATGCTAGTATAACTTTGACAATTGGGATCTAAGTAGTACTCGGTGTACTGTTTATCTTGACATTTCACTGTGAAGGACTTGGGGGCACTTGACCTCATTACATAGTGAAATTTGTGCTGTTACACAACATTGCAGTGTCATCCTGTCCTACATTTGTTGTGTGGAATTGGCCATGTGCCCATGCTATGGAAAGATGAAGAAAGAATGAAGAGTAAGAGATTTGCACACACACACACACACACACACACACACACACACAAACTAGTGATAAAACTCTGCCAAAGTAGTGGCTGAAAAAAGGAGAAAGTAAGATGTAGGAATAAGAAAAACTGAATGCATTAACATAATCAAAATGGGAGTGTTTCTGTTTTCTTTCTAACCTGGCACATATTTATCTAGGCAAATATAGCCGTTGACAGTGTAGTGCTCCAGTGTCACACTTAAAGGCTCAGTTCCCAAAGTGACCCACAATGAGCAAAATGTAGGATAGCAAAGGAAGAAAGGGTTAAGGGTAATGGGAAGGCTCAAATACAGAAAGCAGTGGTTTCCAGGTGTGGGTCTCCCAAAACTGCATGCATAGCCCATGTGTGTAATCCTTGTGTATTAAAATTAAAAAAAACAACAACAGAGAGTACCTCCCCCCCCCAAGATAATTGGTTCAACTACATTTCACCTTGAATCAATTTTTCCTATGTGAAGTAGAAAGGAAGCCTTGGTGTGACATGTGATATCAGATATCCATTTCTGTATAGAGATTCGACAGTGGTAATTTATCAATATTAATCAAGTGTTTCTGGAACATAACAAATAGGCCACTCTCTCACACATGCCTATGAAAAAGATGTTTTCTGTCCTAATGGCAAAAAAGTAAGTTTCCAGCAAGCCAATTAATGAATGGGAGACAATGTTCAGTGTGTACACCAGTGGTTGCCAGCTGACTAGCAGGCTGGAGGCATTGCCTGGATCTTAGTATAAGCCATCAGGTGGCAAATTCACCAAGGAGTCTGCCAGCTGTTAGACTTCATTACAGTTTATCATTATGTCGGCCTTCTTTTTTATTCCTACATTTAATCACCTAATATCATTTTTATTGGCTTGTCAGGATGTGGGAGAGTGTGGTTGGGAATTCATTTTCACGACTACCCAGCACGCGTTCACTTTGGTAAAATATTGCAGCGAACTGATATCTATCTTCTTTGAAAAGTAGGGTACAAGTGAATTAATTAAGGTTTGTGCAAGGACTCAGATCACATCTAATTAGCCCAGACACTTGGAAAAAAACTGCAATGGTAGATTGATGCCCCAAATATTGAATTGTTCGGGTGCATAATACAAAAGCTAATTGCTCTAGCAAGAAATACCTTGGAATGCTAGCAAGAGGAAATTGATCTCTGAACCATAGAGTTTCATCATGAAAAAGCACAGAAAAGGAAATGTCATTTTCCTTCGTTAGGAGAGCAATGTTCTGGGAACTGATGAGCCACCAAAGTTATTACATTTATAAATGTGTCTGTATGGAGAATCTGTAGGGTGGAATCTAAAGATTCTGTATCTCTGTATGTCTCAGGCTAGTAGAAGCTTGTGTTTCTCTCAAAGAGTAAGCTACTATCACACTGGAAAATGATTTTGCAATTTAGGAGATTTTTAAAGGATGTTTAATATGGAACAGGAAAGATCCTCTGTTCATCTTCCATATGACCAACAGCCTTTAAAATTTCCTTAGTTTGCAAGTTAGCATATAAGAGGTTTTTAAGATTTTGGGGGGGGGGGGGGCTGGCTTGTAATCTAGGACAAATCTTACAGAGATATTTTTTTAAGAATTATTTTCTTTTTCTCAAGTCCATCAGTACTGACTTGTAGGCACTTTCATTTTTTCACCCTGGATTTCCCTTTGCTCCAGAACTCACAAATGACAGTGCAGGTCATAGGACCTTGTCTCACAGCAATCATGTTAAGGAAATGGAAACATATCAGAATGGAAACAATCGCTGTCATACTTCTCTGCAATAGCACTGTGGTGCTGCTTTGGTGATGCACAGTGCTACCATGTTCTTACCATTAATGAGATCTTTTTCTGCCTACATGAAAGATTCCCATGAGCAGCCAAAAAAAAAAAAAAAAATAAGAGTAACTCACAGAAATCCACAAGATATAAAAGTTGCCAGTTTCAGTTGTACAGTCCCTGCCATGCATCATTACCAATTCAAAGAAAATAGGTGCTCTCTGTCTCTCTCTCTCTTCCTTGATCCCTCCTGCCTGAGTGTGAGCTGACAGCCCGCTTTCCCTTGGTCTGGAGTATCCTTGCCAACCATGTCTTTCTCTGGCCTGTTACAGACTGCCAAAATAAAGCTGCTTCAGGTTTCTTTGTAGGTATGCTGTTTAAATGATGCATGCATCCTAAGAATCCGGAAGCTGCACCAAAGCTGCACTCCAGTGCTTAGGAATGGAGTGTGGCTTTGGTGCGACCTCCGGACTCTTAGGACCCATGCATCATTTAAACAGCATACCTCCAAAAGAGACCCGAAGCAGCTTTATTTTGGCTGTCTGAAACAGGCCCTTGTTTGTGTTTTAAGTGGCCATTACAACCCATGGGTGCTTTCACTTTCTTCCTCCCACCTACCTGGGTGAGAGCTGGCAGCCACCCTTCATCCTCCCCAGAGTATGCACAAACATATTCAAGGTGGTGGTGGTATTCAGTGAAAACAATCCTAGTAGAATGTGGGTTGAATCTTGTTTGTTCACATGCATTTCAAATGCATCTGATTAAATTTGGAGGTAGGGGGCTACCAAAAATCCCACTTAACCTGGGATAACTGATCTTGGTTTTTTCCTCTGATGACATTTAGCCTTCTCTATCAGAGAGCACAAGTGCCACAACAAACTACAATTCTCAGAATGCCATAGCATTGAGCCATGACAGTTAAAATGGTGTCCGACTGCATTAATTATGCAGTGTGGCCGCAGCCTAGGTGAATTTGGGCTAGTGACTTTCTCCTCTAGCTTTATAGTGTATTTTTGATAATAAAATGTGTGTGTGTGTGTGGGGGGGGACATTTGAGCTTCAATTTACATGATTTCATGTCACATTTGTGTTTGGGGGGAAGCACTCAAATTAAGAAATATCCGTAATTCACTGTGCCTTCTAAACTGTTTTCATGATCTATTCATGAGGAAGAACAAGAAGCTGTTCAGTTTATCACTTGAAACTTATTCAATTGTTCTTTCGCCACCAAATTTTCACCATCTTTCCAACACAGTTCTGCAACTATAAGACTATAAACTTTTTAATAAATAAATACATAAATAAATGTAATTGAGAACCTTAGCAACCCTAACCGTGTGTCCATATTGCATCCTCCAATATTCCCACAGAAGCACAACATGAAGATACAGCGGCTCTGGTAGGGACATCTTGTTCAGAGCTTAGAGAAGTGCCCCCCCCCCTCATTTTCTGGACTATGACTGCATCTGCACTGTAGAAATAATGCAGGCTGACACCAGTTTAACTGTCATTGCTCAATGCTATGAAATCTTAGGATTTTTAGTTTGATATGGCATCAGAGTTCTCTGACAGAGAAGATTCAATGTCCCACAAAACTACAATTCCTATAATGTCATAGCCTATATCTCTCAGGATCCCCCAGCAAGCATGCCTGCTGGATGATTCTGGAATGGAAGCCCCAAAGGTTGTGTTTAATAAGCAGGGAAATGCTGCCCGTCTGCACTGTCTGTCAGAAGCAATGTGTTCAGAAACTTCACTTCCAAAAAATGAGGGATTTAGGATCGCTGAAAAGAAATTAGCCTCATGTGGGTTAAAATATGTTTAAGATGAGCCATCTACAATGTCTGCTAGATTAAAGATCCTGGATGCATTTCTGGACATATTCTTCTTTGAGAGTTTTTTGAATGAATGCCCCATGGTGTTTGGAAAGGTCAAAACTGACACAGGTTTATTTTGATAACAGTTGTTTGTTGCTCAATCCACTTCGCTTAGAAACATGCCCATTCCCCTCCTTGCAAGCTGTAGATTAACATTTGGCTGACCCTTGCGTCAATTACTAAACATAACCTTTAGAGTAATATGTAACACCCCATGCTTAGAGATCTCCGCAATGAAACACATTTTGAGCATCTTCCCAAGATTTTCTCCCCCCACCTCTCTTTTTCATAAAGAGTTAGCCACACCCCCACAGTATATCAGTGGCCCAAGATGAGGCCAACTGGCAGGATGGCTGCTTTTCCTAATACTGCTGGGTTAGTTGCAGCCTGGTGGCCATGTTTTCATCTTTTTGCTCTCAATTAGCTGATTAAAAATAATATTTTATATCATTTACAAACTTTGGATGATATGCTGGGCAGAAAATATTTCAATCAACAATGAGCCCAGTGCCAAAAACCATGTAAGCAAACATGGAGTCCAATCATGTGAGAGGTTATTAAAATTTCATGTATGGTAAATGAAATATACATTAGGGACTCTCTCCAGCGGCCTCTACATTTTTGCAATTTCTGGACCAGAGTTTAAGACCTAAATCATGTAGCCACAATGCCCTGTGACATGTATGGGGAAAGTATTGCTTTGGTCCAGGCCTGCAATGGTAAACAAGTGTAACTAGTTTAGAGAATTGCTATTGAGAGTAAAATTCTAATTTTACTCTCACTCCCAGAACAGATGTACCTCCGAGTCTATAGACTGCACTGCTTAACTGCAGCTACTCAGCTGTGACCTTCAGCCTCAGGCTCACTGCAATAAAATTTTCATGCAACCATATGGAAGAATATTTTAATAGAGATTTACTGTCAGTAAGTGTCCCAGAGGAGCAAATAAGGAAGCTGTAACATATTGCATACAGTAAATCAAGGGGACTTCAATAGAAAAATGAAACCTCCCTCAGGCAAGCATCTTTAAAATTACAGGCAACACTTTGTACAAATATGTGTACAAAGGACGAGATATGCACCCAGCTAAGTAGCTCAAAAATGTTTCAGATCCAAATATATATTTATTAGAATGTATTTATTGCATTTCTCTAAGTGGTGAGATGGAATGCATCACGCTGGGCTCGCCAGCAGAAGTACCACACAAGTTTCCATGCAGCTGGCACAGAGTGAAAGCCAGGCTAGTTCCGGTACAGATGGAGGGAGAGCTGGACGGATCACTTGAGATGTCCAATTGCATTATACCAAAAAATTAAAATAAATAAATTACAAAGCAAGTGGAAAGGGGAGAGGAGAGTTTCTGTGCCAAGGTGGAAGATTTGGCAGGAAGTAATTACTGTTGGGTGCCATATTTCAGGAAGGACATTGGCATTGTGGAAAAGATTCAGAGGGATTTAGGTGGTATAAAAGTCCTATTTGCATGAAATTTTCTAGCACCATTTTAAGCTCCTCAGGCTCAAACAACACATAACAATGGATTACCTCTGTTAATTTTTTTCCCATTTGTGGCTATGTTTTTGAAGTTAAAGGTCAATCTTGGCCAGAGCCTAAAGAAGTCACTTTTTGACTACAATTCCCAGAATCCCCTAGACAACTGGCTATGCTGCAGTTTTTCTGAATCTTGGTTTTAGCAGGATGCAGATCAGGGGTGGAAAGAGACTGGATGGCCAAAGACTGGTTAATTATTTCTTTGGTCACATATTTAATTTATATCATGGACTTCCCTTATTAATAGTGGTTGTGGTGGCTAACAATAATGAAATAGAAATAAAATATAGAATTATAATTAAAACATACAGACAAGAACCTTTGGCTTTTCTCCACAGACCTAAAAAAAAAAGCATAAGTGCATAAGAAGAGTCATGCTGGATCAGAAACAAAGGCCTATCAGAGTAGTTCACTGAAGTGTCATTGTTTTCATCACAGCAAGTACAGTTTTAAAAGGCTTAGAGAGTATGACTTGCCCACCTAGTGACTTTCTGCTCAGGCATGAAAATCCACTGGGTGGCCTTGAGTAAGTCACACTTTTTCAGCTTCAGAAAAAGGTAAAGGCAAACCCTCTCTGAAGAAACATTGGCATGAAAACCCCATTATAGTTTGTCCTAGGGTCATTATAAGTTGGAAATGTCTTAAAAGCACACAATATTCCACTCCCTCCCCCCAAATAATGAAATTCAAGGGGAGGTTACCAATTATTCAGTGAATATAGTATTAGTTTTATGTTATTATATAAATACTTAACGAGAATAACAATAATATCTAGTCCACCACTCTGTTCCTCCAATGGCCAAACAAGCAGGAGATCAGCTCAGCACATACCATCCTCCCTCTATTCCTCAGCAACCGATATTCAGCAGTTCACAACCTCCAATACTGGGAATAATATTAATATAGCTATCATGACTAGTAGCCACTGATAACCTAATCCTCCATGACTTCGTCTAATACTTTGTTAAGGCATGCAGGTTGTTGCCCTCACTACATCTTGTGGTGGATGATTCCACAGTTTGCAAAAGTCTAGGCAAGGACTGTCTCATTTGCAGTATTTGTAAGCCACTCTGTAAGGCTTTTGTGTTGACCAACAGGGCATTAATATGTGGAATAAATTAAAGAACGAGATTTCACATAAAGATCTAAAATGTGTTAAGCTGCAACAGTTGCTTCACACAAGAATAATTGTATCAGACTTTCCCAGGCTCATTCTTCCAGACTTTTTGATATAAAATATAGCTCTAGCAACCTGTGCCCCATAGGATTACTCTTCAACTCTCATGTGTTAACAACACTCTTATGTGCTCCTCTCTGCAATGAGATTGACACAAAAGGTTCAGAACTGTTGCAGGATCTTCTCTACTGTACAACAATTAACAAACACTTAATTAAGCATGCCTGCAAAATTGAGGGTCATACAAACCTTTTTTTAAAATGTATTCTGATTTTTATAGGAATTTGACATTCAAAATCCAAAAATAACCTCAGATTTGCTCCATCACTTGCAGGTTTTTTTGCACAACTTGCTTTGATGTTTCTATGCTGTAATATGTATACAAATGAAATGATCCTGTGAATAATAAGAAGAGGTTAGAGTCTTCTAATAAACTTTGAAAACATGTTAATACACTGACATGAAACACAAATATCCAGTCCAAAGCACTAAAAAGAAAAAAAAAATCACACTGGAACATCATCATCTGCACTTAATCAAAACTAATACTGAATTGATAAAAAATATTGAATTTGTGAAAGAACTGTGTGTGGTGTGACATTTTTATTGTGTTTTTCAAATTTAGCACCCCAAAATACATTAAAACCAGCTACAATACTGAAAAAAAGTTTTTTCATCATCACAGGCCTATCATTGAGGAGATGTGACACTTAACTTGGAAAGGCCATTTCCTGTTCTCTGTGTGGCATGCCTTCAAGTCTTTTTTGATTTATATTTTAATTTCTGAAACATTTCTGATTTATACATTGGGCTACCTTTGTACCAAGTTCAGAAATGTCAATTAGTTCAAAATGCGGCAGCCAGATTGATCACTGGTACATCTAGAAGTGACCATATCACACCAATACTAAAATCACTCCACTGGCTGTCAGTTAGTTTCCAGGCAAAGAACAAAGTCTTAGTTATTACCTTTAAAGCCCTACATAGTTTCAGTCTAGGTTACCTATGAGATCACCTCCTCCAGTATAATCTGCCCCTACAACTCAGATCCTCTGGGGGAGATTTATTTCGACCAGGCAGAACTTGACTGGCAACTGTCACCCAGAGATTTTTTTTCTTTGGCCACTCCTAAACTATGGAATGACCTACTGGGGGAGAATGACCTACTGGTGGCGCAGTGAGGGGCCCTGGTGGCTCAGTGGTTAAATGCCTGTACTGCAGCCATTCACTCAAAACCACAAGGTTGCGAGTTCAAGACCAGCAAAAGGGCCCAAGCTCGACTCAGGCTTGCATCCTTCCGAGGTCGCTAAAATGAGTACCCAGACTGTTGGGGGCAAATTAGCTTACTTGCTGTTCACCGCTATGATCTTTGGAATAGCGGTATATAAATAAAACAAATTATTATTAATTAATTATTCAGCAGCAGAAAAACTTCGGATTGGGGCCGTAGGGCTGCCGGTGAGGCTGCCCTGGTCCCAATCTGGACTGTACTACACCTTAGTTTATAAATTAATAATGTGGCAGGGTGTAAGATCCATTCTTTAGACCCATGGCTCAAACAAAGAGGGAGAAAGCATTGCTATGAACAGAGCATGGACCCCCCCCCCCATAGGGTTAAAAACTATACACATCTGTTTGGCTTAAACTGTAAACTCTCATGTTTGTCTAATTATGACACTGGAGTAGTTACCAGCAATGTGAACTATCTATCTATCTATCTATCTATCTATCTATCTATCTATCTATCTATCTA
>NC_056522.1:179001014-179019779 GCF_019175285.1 Sceloporus undulatus | reverse complement strand
TCTATCTATCTATCTTGTGTTAGTGTATATAAAGAAACTAACAACAGTGTGTGTGTGTGTGTGTATTTGTGTATGTTTAGTTTCTTTGTCAAGTAGGTAAAACACAGCCAGCACTGAAGCAATTGCAAAAATGAAATAGAAGACTGAAACACTTTACTGTAAGGCAAGGAAATCAATTGCTCTCGGTTGGGGTTTTCAGGTTTTTGCTTCTTCCCTGCCTGTAATTTCAGCTGCAGAGGATATTTGTCCCAGGCAGAGCAACATCTCATTATACATTTTATACAGGGCTGGAGTACAAAATGGACAGCACACAGATTAGAAAGTATGTCCATATAACCTGTTGCATTCCCTTTCAGTATTCAGGAGGAAGGGATCTATCTCCCCTCCAGCCCCTTCTTTGTTTCTTTTGCCTCTAAAACAGAAATGTGCAAAGTTCATGTGTAATTCAACTACAAGTTTCACATTTGGGTATTAACTGTATACATGTTAAATAAGGGGGCTTGTAAGAACCAATAAATGAATTGTAAAACTGTGCAGTTGTAAGAGTCTTCAAGGTTCATGACCCATTGTCAATGCAGGGATCCTTAGCTAAAACATTTATGATAGATGGCCATCCAATCCTAGGAGTTTACCAGACAAGGGAAATTGGAAGTATAATCCAATGGCAATCTGAATGTAGTCATGGGGTGTAACATTATTGCGTGATAACCCACTACACGCAAATTCAGGCAATGGGAAGTCAGTCCGAGCGCAGTCATGGGGTTTCACGTTATTGCATGATAGACTGCCACATGCAAATTCGGGCAATGGCATGCTATTTTCAGGCAATGAGAAGCCAGTTCGAATGCAATGCGCATTCACGTAATTGCGTTAAACTAGCGACTTTAAGTGAATGCGTTCTGGCCCCACTTTCTTTTCATTCGCATTTAAGAGAAATTTCTCCCATTTGATAAACTCCCTAGTTTAATACCTTCCAACAGCACCTTCTGGGGTAGTCTCTTACCATCAAGAATTTTTTTTTTACTTCTCAAATGTTCGTTCAAACAAGTTTACCCTAGGTGGGACTAAGAACTCTAAATCATTCTAAATCATTCTCTGTATTATTATTCTATTATTACTATTCTTCTTCTCCTCTGCATTATTATTCTAAATCATTCTCTATATATATCCCACCAAGAATTGCAGGTTGAGAGTAGGTGCCATCCTGGCAGTGCAATATCATTCTGCTTTGAGGATTCAGTGCTAAAATGTTTGTAGCTTGAGCTACATAAAAGTCCACAAAGAATTGCACTGAAAGCTAGAGTCATATGAAGCATTCCTTGGAAGATGTTCAGCAAAACATAACTTGTTGACCTTAATCCATCAACAATTTCAACAACGAATTTAAAAATAATTACTAAATCATTAAAGGAAAACACTATCAATGAATTAACATTTAATATTAGTGTGTTTTATTACTTTGGGAGGGGATAATTTGGGGAAATCAGCCATTTTAAATCATTTTGGTTTTTTAAAGAAATGTAAAATCAACATTTCATTAACTGATTAATGGTGAGTATAATTGCTTAATTTTAATATTTCCACTGAAATGTTTAACAGTAATGAATTGAAATATTATTTAGCATTTAACAGAAATAGCAGGTTTGTATAAAATGGGAACATTTCTAAGCCTGACCAAAGCAGAATAGATTGGCACTATTACTTCCCTTGATCTAGACACTATACTTTTATTGATGCAGCCTAAAATCGCATTAGCCTTTTTAGCTGCCGCATCGCTCAGTTGACTCACATTCAACTTGTGGTCTACTTGGACTCCTAGATCCCTTTCACACGTAGTCTCGTTCAGCCAGGTGCCCCCCCATTCTATATCTGTGCATTTCATTTTTCTGCCCTAAGTGCAGTACCTTACATTTCTCCATGTTGAATTTCATTTTGTTAGCTTTGGCCCAGCTTTCTAGTTTATTCAGGTCATTTTGAATTTCGATCCTATCCTCTGGGGTATTTCCTGCTCCTCTTAAGTTGGTGTCATCTGCAAATTTGATAAGTACGCCCCCAATTCTGTCATCCAAGACATTGATAAAGATGTTGAATAGCACTGGGCCCAGGACAGAGCTCTGTAGGACCCCACTGGTCACTTCTCTCCAGGATGAAAAGGAGCCATTGTTGAGCACCCTTTGGGTTCAGCGCTGTTCATAAAACAATAAATATATAAGAGTAAACCTGCTTATGGCATACAATCTAAGAGATAATAGGATAATACATATAAAATACATAGCAATTCAGGAAATGGTACAATAAACAGGCAACAAAAGAACATCAAATAGCAAATGATAATCACGCAATGCCTGGGAACGCTTCTCTGAACAGGATGGTCTTCAACTCCATTTTGAAGCTGGTTAAAGAAGTGATGGCCCTTGCTCGCGAGGGAAGAAGGTTCCAGGAGTGAGGAGCAGCAAATGAAAAGGGGCAAATCCGAGATGGGGCAGAGGAAATCCTGGGCTGAGACAAACTTGTTTGCAAGAATGTCATGGGGAACCCTGTCAAAGGCCTTACTGAAATCAAGATATACTATATCCACAGCATTCCCTTCATCTACCAAGATGGTAATTTTATAAAAAAAAGAGATTAGATTTGTCTGGCATGACTTCTTTCTCTGAAACCCATGTTGACTTTTTGTGATTATGGAAATGCTTTCTAGATGTTCACAGACTTTCTGTTTAATGATCTTCTCCAGAATCTTTCCTGGTAATGATGTCAGACTAACTGGACAATAATGGCTGGGATCATCTTTTCCTCCCTTTTGAAGATGGAGGCAATCTTTGCTCTCCTCCAGTCTGCTCTACTGATGATTTGAGGCTTTTTTTCTCACAGTGTAATTCACTTTGATTTAACTCATGCTTCTCAGTGAAACCCATTTCGTGTACTTAAAATTGGTCTATTCACCTTTATTTCCATCTATGGGATCCTCTCCACTTAGCTTTTATAGAATGTAAAGAGTGGAAGAGATATATAATGGAGTTTGAATATAGTCGGCCCTCCTTATCCATTGATTTTTTATCCATGCATTCAAGCATCCACAGCTTGAAAATATTCCAAAAAAGTATAAATTCTGAATAGCAAATTTAATTTTATATAAGGGACACCATTTTATTATGCCATTATATTTAATGGGACTCGAGCATCCATGGATTTTGTTATCCATTGGGGGTGGGTGGGTTTTGAAACCAAACCCCAGCAGATAACAAGAGTCTACTGTACAGTATTTGTGAACTTAGTCCAGCACAGCTGGTACATCTTTTTGCATTGGAGAGCAGCTGTTCTATGCAAATGCTTATCTGAGAATAAACTCTTCTACATACACTACCTTGGGAATGAGCAACATGCTATGACCTGCATTCTGAGTTGCTTCTCTATGGACAGAAAGGTTTCTCTCATTTACAGAAATATTTGAGCCTTGTTTGGTGCTATTTACTCCGCCTGAAACATCTCACATGTGGACAGAAGGAAGTCTGAGGAGATGTTTCTGTTCCTATCAAAAGTCTCCACATGAACAAGGAGGTTGGAAAATCATGATTATTGTCTGCATGGACATTGTTTCTTCAGGTCTCTGTCTCTCTGTCGCAAAGTGAACAGAAACTTCATTTCAGATGGTTCACTTTCCATGTGAAGATGGAGGGGATTCAGGGTTTGGCATTCTTTCATGTTGATTCAAATTGGCTAAGTAAACAGCACATGAACAGGACTTCTGATTCATTAGAGCTTCCTGCTAGTGCTAAGGAGTGGAAAGCAAATTTTGCCAGTTTCCACTTCCTCCCTTAAGTCTCCCATGTTATCTTCTACATTATACTATGACGTCTCTCAACCCTCCAGATCACATTTTTGGTGGACATATGGGCGCTTTGAAGGAAATAGTGCAATAGTATTCCATATCCCTTTCTTAGTATCACCTGTCAGTCTGTTCATCCATGTGCACTAGGAACATACAGATGGAGAGGGGCATAGAGAGACTGACTGACCCACTGACTGATCAACCATCCATCCATCCATCTATCTCACTGTGCTTGTTTCCATGCTGCAATGGGTTGGGGGGGGGAGTTTCATAAGGACATCTTTTGCAGACTTTTTGGTTTGCCTAGCAGATATCCTCTAGGGTGAGCAAACACGGCAAGAACTGGTTTGCTGCTTAGAGACTTTTAACTCCAAAGTGATTGTGAAGCTTTGCACAATATTACTGCCATTTTAGAATGAGTTAATTTCCAAGAATAGTTTCTTAGAATCTGGAAACATGGATAGCAGTACCAATGACAGCAGTTCTTTGAAAGAAGGCAAATTACTGTCAGCCTGTGAAAATCACAAAGGACATCTCTCCTTGTTCTGGTTTTTTTAATCACCTTCTAGCATCCCAATTACAGGGAACAGAATTATCATCCCAATTAAGCAGCAGTCCATGCCATTCGGTGTCATTAAACTTTTAATTGGGTTCTTTGGGAAAGGTCCTGATTAAGTTGATTACCTGATGAAGCATGCCCCAATTAGGAAGAATGTAGTTTGTGTGGTTGAACTACAGCATTTGTGATTCCTGTCATCCTCCTTGCAGATCTAGTCTGGGTGATGCTAGTGAAGTTTGAACAATCTTTGTGGAATTAATAATTTGAGCAAGCACTGTGGAACTTGATCTTGAATTGTCATTTTGACAGAAATCAGCAAGATGCCATGGAGATCCAATGGCTCCAGTTTTTGTCTAAATCCAGTTGTTAATCCCAGCCATTGTAGGGCTTTCAAAGGAATTGATGCAAGTGTTGACCTCCCAAATTCTCATTGATTTAATTGCTCTACTCTGGCTGGACTTAATAATTGTATTTAGGCTTATGCATCCTTCGTATAGCTCCCTCTTTCATTGCTAATGGCAACAACCACATCTTTGGAATCATCTTCCACCATATATTTGTCAGGTCCCTTCTTGGGAAATCTTCAATGGTCTACCAGTCTTCACTGCCCTTTCTTTGGTTGCTGGTTTTATTGCTAATTAGTTTTTATTGATATATATTGAATATGTATTTACTGAATGTTTATAGTACTTGCTGTGGTTTTTTTTCCAGCTTGTCTTCCTTGGGAAGTTTCCATTCCTAAAGACAACCTAAAAATAATTACCAATAAATACAAATAAAAACAAAACAACAACAACTATCAGTATAGTAAAGAGGAGCCAACAGCCTTTGAAGAAATCCAGACTTAGAACCTGTACGGACCAGTGTTATACGCCGATGTGGGGACAGCATGGGGATGTGGTGTATGCGTGCCAGCTGCCCCCATGCCAGCATCATGCTGTGCGCTCAACTGCATGGCAGGGGGCATCATGGCTCTCCATTGGTGCAGTGTTTAAACATGCTGCACAAAAGGAGCACCAAAAAGTTAAGGTGGTTAAGGTGTCCCTTTCCATGGCACAAAAAGGAGTAACTTTTTGCGGCTTCTTTTTGCACTGCAGAAAGGCCAGATCAGGGCTGTGGTGTGCAGTTGCCATGGCCCTGATCTGGCAAGGAAAGGGGCGGCACAGAGCCACCCCTTAGGGGCTGTCTGTTGAGCCCCTTAAACATACTTAGAACCTTTTCTTGGATAAATTTCTAAATTAGCCGAAGCTACACCACAAGTGATTATGGCTGCACCTATGCTGTAGAATTAATGCAGTTTGAAATCACTTTAACTGCTCAATGATATGGAATTCTAGGATTTGTAGTTTTGAGGGACATTTAGCCTTCTCTGTCATAGACTTCTGGTGCCACATTGAACTTCAAATCCCAGAATTCTATAGGCTGGATCCAGGACAGTTAAAGCAGAGTCAAACTGCATTAATTCTATTGTGTGGCTGCAGCCTTGATTAAATAACCACCATCTCTTTCTGCACCCTGGCCCATACACAAACTCTCACAATATGAATCATCTTGCATGTTGCTTGAACTAAGGAGTGCTAATGTAGAATCACTGTTAAGCTTACAGTGGCTGAAGCATCTGCCGTCTGTTCACCTTGGATCTGAGGAAGTGCTTGAACTAAGGAGTGCTAATGTAGAATCACTGTTTAGCTGAGGAAGTTGTGGGAGCAGCACTTCACTGCTGATTTTCCCATTGAGCATTGGCTAGGAAGACAAGAGGGTTAAAGCAAAGAAGGCTTTACAGTGGGGCCCTTGGTATCTGCTGGGTTTCGGTTTCAGGACCTTCCATGGATACTCAAATGTGTGGATGCTCAAGGCTCATTATATACAGTATCGTTACATACAGTGGCATAGTGAAATGGTGTACCTTATACAAAATGGCAAAAACAAGCTTTGCTTTGTGTATTTATATTATTTGTTAAAATATTTTCAAGCCATGAATGTTTGTCTCTTTGGATATAAATTGTGTGGATACAGAAGGCCAAGTGTTTATAAAAGAGAACAAAATTGGGAGGAAGATGCCAATAGGATACATTTCTTAGTTGGTGCTGCCTTTTGGATTAGGTTATACTCCTGTTTGAAACGTTCTGGTCTGCAGGCGGGAATTAAAGTTAAGGAGTCAGAAAAGACAATTGATCCAGGTATAATTGCAGGTGTTAAATATGAAACACAAATATGATTTGTGTTGTTAAATGAGGAGCTGGAAAATGAGCCACTAGTGCTTAATTGTAATTTAAAACCTCTTGTTAGTCTATGCAGTAATTCCAGTAAGAAAGACATGATCTACCTTTCTACGAGGGAAAACAAAAACAAAGCAAAACTCTTTATTTGTTCTTCAATCATCCATATGGTTATCTTTCCAGAAGATGATTAGATAGATATTGGATGATAGTTTTAAATACAAACTAAAGACTTTCTTGTTCTCTAAAGCATTTGGAACTGTATTTTAATATTGTTTTATAATTTTTATGTATGATTATACGTATTAGTTGTTTTAACAGTTTGTATTTTAACTGCATAACTTGCTTAATTTTGTATAGTTTATATCTTATGACTTTTAGATTGCAGATCTTTGGCAGGTTATGTGCTCTTTTGATAATGGCTGTAAAGTGCCATGCAAAGTTATGGTGGTATATAAATAAACATTAACAACAACAACAACAACAACAATAATAATATTTCTAAATATCCCTTTAGAGATTAAAATCACTTTTCATCTACCAATGAAAAATAGTACAGCATAATGAATGCATTAGCTTCACCTATTCTTTGAGATGTCAGATTTGACTATACATCCCAGCTGGATTACTATGATGTACTTTACATGGGGTTGCCTTTGGAAACTGTTCAGAAACCTCAGCTGGATCAAAATGCTACAGCCAGGCTGTTGACTGGGGGTGATTACAGAGAACATATAACCCCACTGTTGGACCAGCTTTAATGGCTCCCAGTTCGTCTAAGTGATGGTTATGATCTTTAAAGCTCTAAGTAGCTTGGGTCCACACTATCTGTATTTTCCTGTATGATCCTCTATGGATTTTAAGGTTTTTAGGGGAAGACCTTCTCTTGCTGCCATCTCCACCACAGCTATTTTGATGAAGATCTGGAAGAGATTCTTCTCAGTGGCTGCTGCCAAATTGTGGAATTTCCTCCTGCAGAGCCCACCCCCCCTTTTCCTTTTACTGTCAGGCAATGACCTTTTTTATTTCAGCAGGATTTGGTCTTAAATGTCTGCAGCAAAAGAACTTTTAATGGGAATGTATTTTATCTGTTTGTTTTTAGTGGCTTTTATGCTTTTTTTTTACAGTGTGTATTCGCTTTCCAACTCAGCTATGAAACCTACTGGTTGACTTTGAGCAAGTCACATGCTGTCAGCTTCAGGGTAGGCAATGGCAAACCTCCTCTGAACAAATCTTGCCAAGAAAACCTCATCTTCAGGTCACCATAAATTGAAAATAACTTGAAGGCACACACAAAAAAACAAGTTGTAAGTAATGCCTAAATACCCCAATGACACCAGATTCTGTCTGATATTGAAAGCTAAGAAGAGTTAGAACCTGGTTTGTAGTTGGATGGGAGATGACTAACAAATGCCTAGAGCTGTGGGCTATATTTCAGAGGAGAGAACACAAAACCATATCTCTGTATTCCTTGCCTAAGAAAATCCTATGCAACTCATGGTGTCACCAGAAGTCATCAGGCGACTTGAAAGCATATACATTGTTTTAACATTGTGATTTTTTAAACTGAACTATTTTTTTAACTTTTGTTATATTTTGCAAGCTGCTTTCCATCCTGTATAAGGAGAAAGATAATAAAACAAAAATAATATAATATAAGGTAGTATAAATAGCTATTATTAGAATATTGTTTTTGTTCTCCAATTTTTTTCTTCTTCTCCTGTTTGGTTTATAACATCTTGCCTGATGAAGAAGCCCATGGAGTTTCGAAAACTTGCAACAAGCATATTGTGCATTTTGATTGGCCAATAAAGGTATCACTGATGGATTTTTGATTGCATTTGTTAAATGGCCACCACAGCTACCTCTGACTGTTTTCTGTATTATCAGATACTACATTGTAGCTGCAACAGGGGGAAAATAGCCTGTGGACTGGGACTTCAACCAAGGTAAAACAATTTCTTCTTCTTCTTAAATTTGGGCTATATTCATATGTTTTACCTCTCCATCACCAAAATGTTCCTGATGCAAAAACATGGAGACTGCTTGAGGAATTGATTGTTCTCTGCCTGTAAAGAGGCCTGCGACTTCACTGGAATGGAGACATATTGGGTTGCAAAAGAGGGGTCCCTAATGAGATGCAAATGGACTTTAAATTTTCTGGACTTAAAAACTCTCTACTGCTGCATGGGCAAAAGGAGGAGGAGCCTGCCTGCAAAAGATACCCTCCTCGTCATTACATCTTTACTAAGGACTGAATCAATGTGCAGGGATCTGACTAACATCTCCAATTGTTTTCCCCCCCTCCTGTTTGGTTTGTAACATCTTGCCTGATGAAGAAGCCTATGGAGCTTCAAAAGCTTGCAACAAGTATATTGCGCATTTTGGTTGGCCAATAAAGGTATCACTGATGGATTTTTGTTTGTAGATGAGATATTGTTTTCAAATAACAGTCACATGACAGCAAAACATATAAACTTTTGATGAGAAGAGACATGGAAAAGGAAACGATAAAACGATTTACAATTTACTGGATGGAAAAGTTTGGACATACAATTCAAACCAAACAATGGATCAGATCATGGAACAGTGATATGAAATTTACTGTTAGCTATGACTTAAAAGAAAATTGTTATAAGATGCTTTACAAGTATGTTCATAATCAGAAACAAAAATTGTTTGTTGCCTTTATTGATCTGAAGTCTGCGTATGACTCCATCTCTAGATTTTTATTGTGGCAAAAACTGGAAAAGACTGACATTGATCATCGTTTATTATTTCTTATTAAATCACTGTATACTGATACAACATTACAACTTAAAGTTGATTTGGCAGGCCATCTCACCCAAAAGATTAATAACTTTGTGGGAGTTAAACAGGGGTGTATACTAGCACCTTTTTTGTTTAACTTGTACATTAATGATATGGTAAAGGACTTGGAGGGATTACAATATGCTTCTGTCACAATCCTTGACATGAAATTCTCATTGTAAATGTATGCAGATGTTTAGTTTTGATTTCTAGAACTGAGGTGGACCTCAGAGGACTTCTTGCGAAGCTCTCATTATATTGTAAAAAATATAATTTATTATGATAAAACTCAGGTTATGATACTACAGAAGCGCCCTGAAAAACATACCTGGCATATTGATGGTAAAATTATAAAGCAAGTAAAAACATTTAAATATTTACTCAGATACAATCTCGTGGAAAGAACAATTGCTAAATGTTAAAGTATAAGATTATAGATCAGCAAAGGCAATATTAAAGTTTGCTGTAACTAAATGAGGCAATTTAGTAAACCCTGCCCTAACAGTGTATAAAGCTAAAACAATGGCACAATCCCTTTATGGAGCCGAGATTTGGGGTACTTCTAGCACCTGAGATATAACAAGCCTGGAACCCACCCAGAATTATTTTTTGAGATCATTATTAGGTCTACCTAAAGATACTTTAATTGTTATGCTTAGACTGGAAACTGGACCATTAAAAGCCAAATAGATAAAAGAATCACATGTTATTGGTTTAAGGTACAGGGGATGGATAATAACAGACTCTCCAAAAATGTTTAATAGAATTGTCTACTGGTATTCCAATTAAAAACTGGGTGCATTATGTACCATCAAATATGAGCTCACATCGGATAAACTCAAAGGTCTTCATCTAAATGAACAGAAAAAAACCCCATCAAGAATGCAATAAGGGAAGTAGCCATACAAAGGGATTTATATATTGCGTATTCCTCTCCATGTGCTCCTCTATATTATAAATTTATAGAAAACTGTGATCATGTAGAGTACTTTAACAATTTGCCATTTGTCCAACTTCAGAAAGCTTTTGCAGAGCTAAGAATGAACATGATGGATTCAGTGTACAGATCTGGAAGGTGCAGAGGCATCCCAATAAAAGATCAGACTTGTATATACGGTTGTTCAGACATAGAGGACCTTGTTCATTATATATTGTTTTGCCCACTTTATAAGGAACCCAGGGAACGTTTTGTGACTCATGGACTCTGACACATATGTGATGTCGAGAGTGACTTTATTTGCCTTAGCAGAAAAATAAAATCTAGGAGAAAATATGTATCTGAATTAGCCATTAGTTGTAAGGGTGATGATCATATATAATAACTATGGTCATCATCCTTACATATAATAACTGTATTTGAGCTATAATGGTTATTTTAATTGTTAAATTCATAAATCTTTTTATATTTTGTTATGAATACAACATTCGTGTATTTTACATGTATTTTGTATGTATGTATTGTAGTTCTATGCAAAGACCTTTGGTCTAAAACAATAAACTTGACTTGACTTGAGTTTAACTAAAGTCCCATTTCCCAAGACAGGTAAAATGCTGACACACAGCAATGCAAACACAAGTCCCATTTCCCAAGATAGGTAAAACGCTGATAGGACAAACCTTGCAAACTAAGTCCCATTTCCAACGATAGATTTGCAATGCTTAGTGTCAGAGTTTAAACTTAAGTCCTATTTTCCCAAGAGAGGTTAAACTCTGCACTCAGCATAGCAAAACCAACTCCCATTTCCCAAGATAGGTTTGCATGCTTAGTGTCAGGTTTAACCTAAGTCCCATTTCCCAAGAGAGGTTAAACTCTGACACTCAGCACTGCAAACCCAACTCCCATTTCCCCGGACAGGTAACTATTCTAAAACTAAGGTGGGAGTGTTAGTAGTAATTCTTTGAGCATTAGATAGTTAGTAACTGTTTGTATTATTATTTTCCCTGGGAGCCAGCATAGCATAATGACTGTAGCATTAGTATCTTTGGCCTGTTACAGACTGCCAAAATAAAGCTGTTCGGGTCTCTTTGGAGGTATGCTATTTTAAATGATGTATGGGTCCTAAGAGTCCAGAGGCTGCACAAAGCTGCACTCCAGTGCTTTAGGAATGGAGTGTGGCTTTGGCACGACCTCCGGACTCTAAACCAATGCATCATTTAAATAGCACCTCTAAGAGACCCGAAGCAGCTTTATTTTGGCAGTCTGTAACAGGCCTATGAGTGTTAGTTATTAACACTTTGAGCGTTGTTAGTTAGTAACTGTTAGTATTTAGTGGAGTCGAAGGCTTTCATGGCCAACATCCATAGTTTTTTGTGGGGTTTTCAGGCTATGTGGCCAAGTTCTAGAAGAGTCCACCAGCATCTGTGACTGGCTGACGAAACGTCAGGAGGAAACTCTTCTAGAACATGACCACATAGGCCAAAAACACCACAAAAAATGTTAGTATTAGTATCTTCTCTTTCCAAATATTTTATTGCTTTTTTAAAAATAATAAAATAAAGATTTTTTTTACACACACACATATACTTCCCTCCCCTTTGGCCATTCCTACTCCCTTCAAGAGTGCAAATGTTTGGTGTTTTCAAACTTGGCAGATTTGCAAAATAGAGCAAAAAAAAAAAACAAAAAAAAAAAAAAACCCAACCCTCCTCTATTAGAATGGTGTTTGAAATACAGAGCAATGGAGCAGGTTCAGGCAAATTAAGTTCCTTAATTAATCTACAACAGTGTTTTGGATTTGGAATATTTGCATTTGTATAAGGAGTACCTTGCAAACAGACCCAAGTTAAAATATGAAATTTCATGTTTAGTATACATCTCCCAAACATAGTATAAATTTGCACTGCTTAATTATTTTTATTAATTTTAAAGACCAGACAGTCAATACAAATACAATACAAATACATTAAACATACACATTTAAGACAGCTTACAACCATTGAACACCATAATAACTAACAATTAGGTCTCAAAAGACTTCTGAAGACACCTTTATTGATTCATAACTTTACTATCTTTTCTGTATATCTTCTTTTTCTAGGTATTATTTAAATAAATGTTTACCCTTCATCTATATATGATTATTGAAATATCTTTGTAATATTCATATCATTTACAGGTTTGCACTATGCTTAGTATACACTTTAGTTTAGTAAAAACATAGTACACATCGGGTAAACACAGCCTGAAAGTAATTTTGATGGAGTATTTTAAATCATTTGGTGCACAGAACAATGTTTGCTTACACTAACCCTCAGAAAACAAAGGTGGACTCTCTCTCAGCCACCAAACTGGACCATTTTGGAGCATTTTAAATCTTGCAATTCTGGATAAGAGAACCAGTCTTTTACACACATATATAGCCCAAAGACCGTTTTATACATAATATTTGAAATACTATTTTTGTGCATGAAACAAATGTTGTGTCCATTGAACCCTTAGAAAGCAAAGGCAACATTCTCAGCCACCAAACCGGACCATTTTGGCGCATTTTTAAATCTTGCAATTCTGGATAAGAGAACCAGTCTTTGTACACACACATATATAGCATAAAGGCTCTTTTATACATAATATTTGAAATACAATTTCTGTGCATGAAACAAATTTTGTGCCCACTGAACCCTTAGAAAGCAAAGACAACATTCTCAGCCACCCAAATGGACCATTTTGGAGGTGTACAATCTAGGTGTACATTTCGCCTCCTGCCTCTTGGCTGTAAGCTCCTGGCCTCATCTTGTAGAATCTGGAGAAAAGCTGGAAAGCTTACTAATGGTGCAGAAGAAAATATTTGGAAGTTTTAAACATTTCCAGGTAAGATACAAAAAGTACTTACTTCTTTGTTTCAAAAATAGATTGCTAATGTCAAAGGGGCTGATGGCACGTACATTGTGAACACAATGTTTTTCTAAAATGCAGACAGCCTCGAACAGAAGAATTGACAGAATCAGGGAGGCACTGGAGAGATTCATTCGCCAGCTGTACTGAAGTCACAATTGCAGAACTCTTCTGTAACATGAAATAATCACCCATCTCTGTCTTGTGATGCCATAGCGAAGCTGATCAGAATAGTTTTTGCATTGAACCAGTCATGCACTTTGAGAGATAGACAAATACAATTTCTTTTAAGTTGGACCCAGTTTAAATTTTTATTGTCATTGTTACAGAGGTACAGTTTTTGTTGAAATACGTAATTTGCATGTAAACCAAATAGCATAGCCCTGTTTGGTCATTCCTTTTTCTGAATACAATCAGTATTCAATGGGGAGAGTGCAAATGAGCAGGGTAGCTTTGCTTGCCCCCTCCGTCCCTATCCTTCTTATCCTCCACAAGTTGAAGGGATACTTTCTGAATTATGAGAAGTTCTCTACTCATCTTGGGTCCCTGCATAATTCAAAACCCTGGAAAACTGTAAGTCATCTGGGTAGCTGAGACAAGTACAATAGTGTCCCAAAGCAGATGCAGGCCTTACTGAGGGTACTAAGCATGATGATGGAGAAAGCAGAACTGCAATGCCCATGCTTCTGCTTCTCTTTGCATACTGATTTTTCATAGAAGTGAAGAGAAACTCCTAATGAAGCCAATTCCTCCTGCTGAAGCGTAAAGGGGTGAGATAGGCAACACAAATTTCCCCCTGTAAGTCCTTAGTGTCCTTCAACTCAGTACATGGTGATAGAGATTTGTTTTGTTGTCAACTGTCACTAAGTCAGTTTTGATCCTATCAATGAGTGGCTTTCAAGTCACCCTATCATCCACAACCCTGATCAGGTTTTACAGACTCAGGGCCCTGGCTACTGTCATTGATTCTATCTACAGTCACCCCTTCATTTTCATAGGGAAACTGTTCCAGACCCCCCCTCCCACATACACACACAAATGGAAATCTGCCAATATCTCTCCATTTTACATCACTCCGTTTGCCCTTGCGAGTAGGCGATGGACATGGATTTGAAGTCCACACAAGGGATGACTGTACTTGTAATGCAATCTTTGTCTTCTCTTGTGCCTTTGACCTTATCAAGTTTAGTTGTCTTTCCTAGTACATGGTACAGTCTTAGTCATCTGGGCTTCTAGGGAGAGTTCAGGCTCTCTGATATAGGACACACTTATTTGTCTTTCTAGCAGTCCATGATATTTATAGAGCTCTTTTTCTGCTGCACATTTCAAATGAGTTGATTTTCTTCCTATTGGCTTTTTTCACTGGCAAGCTTTCAAAACCATACATAGAAATGGAAATACAGTGGCATGGACAATTCTAGGTTTAATATTTAATTATCTTTCTTTACATTTCAGTATCTTGTCTAGTTCCTTCATATCGGCCCTTCCAACCCCAAATTGTCTTCTGATTTCTTGACTGCAGTCCCCATTTTAACTAATGACTGACCAAAGATATAGCAAACATTTGACTATCTCAATGTCTTGATTGTCTTGTTTGAATTCACGTAAATAATCTGTGGTTATTATTTTTGTTTTCTTGATGTTCAACTATAAACCTTCCTTTGCACTTTCTTCCTTGCCTTTCTTCAATAGTCATTAGACTTTGCTATCTTCTGCTAGTAGTATGGTGTCATCTGCATTTCTTAAACTGTTGTTGTTCATTCTTCCAATTTTCACACCTCTTTTCTCAGTGTCTAATCCACTTTTGCATATAATACATTCAGAATACAGGTTAGACAGAGTGATCAAATGCAGCCTTGCTTGACCTCTTTGCCAATTGGAACCACTCTGCTTCTCCATAGTCTGTCCTAATGGTGTCCTGAGTTCAGGTTAAACATTAGGATAATAAAATGTTGCTGTGCACCCATTTCTTTAAATGCAAATCAAGTTCCTTTTTGAAAGCATGTTTAGATGCTTATTGAGCAGAATTTCCCAAGTTTTGTTCCATTTGTTAACCAATCATAGGGAACCCTGGTGGCACAGTGGTTAAATCCCAGTACAACATAAGGTTGTGAGTTCAATCCCAGGCAGGGCTCCAAGGTCTACTCAGCCTTCTATCCTTCTGGGGTCACTAAAATGAGTACCCAGCTTGTTGGGGGCAATTGGCTTACACATTGTAAGCTGCATAGGGAGTGCTAGTTCACTGATAAGCAGTATAGAAATATACTTGCTATTGTTACGGCTATTGCTATAATCCAAAAAAGGAACAAAATAAACAAGGAATGGAATTTTGCTACAATGCTACCACTAATCAGTTATCTCTGGTGGATTGTAATGTGTTTCACAATGTCTATCTTTTAACATTTATTTTCAGACAACCAATTTATCATTTAGTGATCATTCTCTGCTAGGAAATCCTATCTCCACCCCCGAGTAATTGATAATGCATCAGCTCATTGTATACAATTCTGAGATTTAAGCAAACTAAGAATCAATTAAGATCTGAAAAAAAGAACAAATGTACCATGGTTCCAACATTACAATCTTCCATATGCAGTGTTAGTATGTTGGAGGTTTTCATTTCCCTTTTGAATGGGGAACTTCGATTATTGAATTGGTATGCTAATGAATTAAGTACATGCAATTCCAGAGAAGGGTCAATAACAGAAATATGTAATATATCATATTAATTATATTACATTATTTTATTAGACATTTTTAGAGTATTTTGTGCACACTGGTTACTGCCAAGAAAGGTTTGTAACTATCAGCTACCTTTGATGGAAAATAAATTTGTAACCTGGGGGGTTACAGGGGGCTCTCAAGCTGAATGCCAGCCTGGGGACTCTCCCTATTTTTCAATGCCATTCCCTTATTTTTGGAAAGCCAGTCTGCAGAATGTGGGGACAGAGCTATAAGATTAGTTTAGATATCAAATTAATTGCTTTCCATTGAAATTGCCTCCACTGGAGGACCCAAGGACACTTATTTCATTCAATAACGAGAGCTCCAGAGCAGACTAATTTAGAAATACTATTGACTGTTCATTACTAGGATGATGCTGCCCAAATCGCTGAGAGCATGTGTGCTGTTAATGTGATCTTAAACATTACTATCTACGGTAAATCAGAAACAGGGCACACAAGTACCATAGCTGCTGTTTAATGATGTATGAAAAAGCTGCCTGGTAAAGTGCACCATTAAGAAAAGCTAAAACCAGGGCTGAACAAAGACCTGATGAAATATTGATACTTCTGTAGCCAATACCATGCCTTCTTTCCTGAAAAGTGTTTGAAGTCTTTTTCTCCTTCTCTCCCCACCCCATCTCTCTTTTTTTTTTAAATCACACTTAACTAAAGTAAAGTAATCTAAGGCAGTGAAGCCAGAGAGAGGAAAGGCCATCGGAAAAATATGAAGAGAAAAAGGTAACATAATTAAGGTTTAACTACATCCATTTCACATTAGTCTATTAGTAGGAGACGTACCTTAGACATTTTCACAATAGTCGATTACCAGCTATCTTACTAGTGCTGGTCTTTATAGTAGCCTATCATTAACACTGTGTGGGTCAACACAAAGGCATCATTTTCCATTTCAGTTTCTTGAATGGTGGTGGTGGTGGGGAGACTGTTATGAAACCAGAGCAGTATGAATACAGAGGACTTTGGCTTTCAATTTCCCCAGGAGAAAAATGACACTGATTTGGTGCAAACAGTTTATTATTTGTTTGTTTGTTTATTTATCACACCTAGAAAGGTACACACAACTAGAAAGGAAATGTTTGAGCAAATCCATTATTTTAACTTGAAGGTGGCTGTCATGCCTGTGATCCTGAATTACTGATGTAGAGAACTAGGAAGTTTTACTTTATTGGACTACTGCCCCCAGGATTTCCAAGCTAGCATGGACAGTGGTCATGCTGAAGGGAGGATTCTGGAAATTGTCATCCAAAATTGTAATATTTTCCTAGCTCAAATCATGGGTTGCATGTGCCATGAGGGTCGGGGAGAAGCAGTAGCAGTTTCATGATACCACAAAGAGCTGACGGAGGAAGATTTGATTATTGATTCCTTGTTTTCCCATCTCTTCCTTTCAGTCTGATGTAGTGTTTCCAATAAAGGCAAAGAGCAAGAGAGATATGCTTACACCATGGTTCAAAGAGCAAGAAAGATATGGAAGGCAAGTACCGAAGGAAGAATTGGAACTGGAAGTGGTGAAGTTTAAAAAGCAAGGGAGGGGATTGTGGTGAAGGGATAAGTTAAGGATAGGAGAGATTTGCAGTAAAGCAGTGGAGCAAAGCACAAGGGCACAAAATGATAGGAGGAAAGAGGCAGTCAGAAGTGTAGTGGGAGGGTGCAAGGCTCAAGAGAAAGTTCAAGATCAATGGAGAAGCAGTTGGAGGTTCAAGAGGAGGTTCAAGATCACTAGAAAAGCAGAAAGTGGAGAAGCAGGTGTATTTGTTTTTTTAATTACTTGTTAATTTTAATTGTTTTTTTAAATTGTTTTAAAAGTGTTTTTATCTTGTGGGCTGCCTTGGGTCCCTTTTTGGGAGAAAGGTGGCATAGAAATGAAATGAACAAACAAATAAATAAATTTATGAATCCGTCCTTACTTACTGCCTGTGTCAGACACAATGACAACCGCAGCAGCAACAACAAAAGTTGTTTTTATTGCCACCGCTGTACTCAAAATGAGAACGCAAGTGTGCAAAATGGATGTCTTGATTGAAAGAGCTAGAATATAGCAACCTTAGCCAGTTGTTGCTGTATGCCTTTAATTCATGCCTGACTTATGGAGACCCTAAGAGAAACCTGTAATGAGACTTCCTTGGCAAGATTTGTTCAGGCTCTGCCCCAAATCCTTTGGAAAAGATATGCTTTCCCAGGTCTCTAGGAAAATATTCTGGTTATCTAATCTGCTCAAGGTGGTCCCAGGAAAAGGAAAAAATACTGTTATATTGCAAGCCGTTATAGTCTATGTTTTTATTTAAAGGAAAATGTAGCCCCACAGAAGCAAAAGATGTGGTCACTATTCTGTTCCATTAGTTTGGTAGTGTTCTACTGAATTGTTTCATTAGAAATGAAACTGTTTCTGCTTTTCAGTATTTCTAACCAATGTGTGAAGTTACAGTTATAATTTCCATAATAGGTTTATTTCTTTTTCTTGATTGGAAACAAGGTTTTTTTGCACTTTGAAACTTTCCTGCATTGAGAGGGAAAGTTTGAACTAGAGGGTGCAAGTGGTGAGTCCTTGATTCTAGAAAGAGAGCAGGAGGAAGAATGAATAGATAAAGCTAAAGAGTTCCCTTTCTATGTCATTTTATCTTTCATCCTACAACCATTTACCAAGGAATAAGCTGTTTTGAATGTAATGGCACTTACTTCTAAGTGGAGGAAACATACATAGCAAAATATGATGGATAATGCAGAGCACCAGAGAATTCCAAAAGAACATTTACATGTGCTTTATTGACTAC
>NC_056522.1:178981796-179000914 GCF_019175285.1 Sceloporus undulatus | reverse complement strand
TTATTTATCACACCTAGAAAGGTACACACAACTAGAAAGGAAATGTTCAAGCAAATCCATTATTTTAACTTGAAGGTGGCTGTCATGCCTGTGATCCTGAATTACTGCTGTAGAGAACTGGGTAGTTTTACTTTATTGGACTACTGCCCCCAGGATTTCCAAGCTAACATGGACAGTGGTCATGCTGAATGGAGGATTCTGGAAACTGTCATACAAAATTGTAATATTTTCCTAGCTCAAATCATGGGTTGCATGTGCCATGAGGGTCGGGGAGAAGCAGTAGCAGTTTCATGATACCACAAAGAGCTGCAGGAGGAAGATTTGACTATTGGTTCCTTGTTTTCCCATCTCTTTCTTTCAGTCTGATGTAGTGTTTCCAGTGAAGGCAAAGAGCAAAAGAGATATGTCTACACCATGGTGCAAAGAGCAAGAAAGATATGGAAGGCAAATACCGAAGGAAGAATTGGAACTGGAAGTGGTGAAGTTTAAAAAGCAAGGGAGGGGATATTGGTGAAGGGATAAGTTAAGGATAGGAGAAATTTGCAATAAAGCAGTGGAGTAAAGCACAAGGACACAAAATGATAGGAGGAAAGAGGCAGTCAGAGGTGTAGTGGGAGGGTACAAGGCTCAAGAGAAAATTCAAGATCAATGGAGAAGCAAGTGGAGGTTCAAGAGGAGGTTCAAGATCACTAGAAAAGCAGAAAGTGGAGAAGCAGGTGTATTTGTTTTTTTAAATTATTTGTTAATTTTAATTGTTTTTTAAAATTGTTTTAAAAGTGTTTTTATTTTGTGGGCTGCCTTGGGTCCCTTTTTGGGAAAAAGGTGGCATAGAAATGAAATGAACAAACAAATAAATAAATTTGTGAATCCGTCCTTACTTACTGCCTGTGTCAGACACAATGACATCAGCAGCAGCAGCAACAAAAGTTGTTTTTATTCCCACTGCTGTACTCAAGATGAGAACACAAGTGTGCAAAATGGATGTCTTGATTTAAAGAGCTAGAATATAGCAACCTTAGCCAGTTCTTGCTGTATGCCTTTAATTCATGCCTGACTTATGGAGACCCTAAGAGAAACCTATAATGAGACTTCCTTGGAAGATTTGTTCAGAGGAGGTTTGCTCTTGCCTCCCACAGGCTCTGCCACAAATCCTTTGGAAAAGATATGCTTTCTCAGGTCTCTAGGAAAATAGAAGACATTCTGGTTATCTAATCTGCTCAAGGTGGTCCCAGGAAAAGGAAAATTACTGTTATATTGCAAGCCATTATAGTCCATGTTTTTATTTAAAGAAAAATGTAGACCCACAGAAGCAAAAGATGTGGCCACTATTCTGTTCCATTAGTTTGGTAGTGTTCTACTGAATTGTTTCATTAGAAATGAAACTGTTTCTGCTTTTCAGTATTTCTAACCAATGTGTGAAGTTACAGTTATAATTTCCATAAAAGGTTTATTTCTTTTTCTTGAATGGAAACAGGTTGTTGTTGTTTTTTTTTTTGCACTTTGAAACTTTCCTGCATTGAGAGGGAGAGTTTGAACTAGAGGGGGCAAGTGGTGAGTCCTTGATTCTAAAAAGAGAACAGGAGGGATGATGAATAGATAAAGCTAAAGAGTTTCCTTTCCATGTCATTTTATCTTTCATCCTACATCCATTTACCAAGGAATAAGCTGTCTTGAATATAATGGCACTTACTTCTAAGGGAAGGAAACATACATAGCAAAATATGATGGATAATGGAGAGCACCAGAGAATTCCAAAAGAACATTTACATGTGCTTTATTGACTACCCCAAAGCCTTTGACTGCATAGACCATGAAAAACTATGGAATGCTCTCAAAGAAATGGGAATTCTACTAACAGTCTAATTGTTCTGATGCATAACTTGTATTCAGGAGAAGAGGCTGCCATCACATCTGAATTTGGAGAAACCGGATGATTCCCAATCAGGAAAGGGTCAGGCAAGACTGCATACTATCACTCTATCTACCCAACCTATATGCAGAAAATATCAGACACAGAGGCAGGAGGGGTGAAGAGCAGAAGAATGAACATTAAGAACCTAAGATAAGCAGATGACACAATAGTACTAGCAGAAACCAACAAAGACCTGGCACAATTACTGAAGAAGATCAAGAAGGAAAGTGCCAAAATAGGATTAATGCTACACATTAAGAAAACAAAAGTAATGACCATAGAAGATCTACAAGAATTCACCCTACGTAACAAGCATATTGAAATAGTCAAGGAATTCTCATAACATGGTCCAAATACTGTTCAAAACTGAGACTGCAGTGAAGAAATTAGAAGAAGAATAGGAATGAGGAGGGCAGCTATGAAGGAATTAGACAGGGTCCTAAAGTGTAAAGATATAATTCCATACACCAGAATGGGGATTGTTCAAGCCATTTTATTCCCAATCACAATGTACAAATCTGAAAGTTGGACTTGAGCGCACTTAACAACAACAAAGCTTTCTTGAATACAGTGACAGTTACTTAGGAGTGGACATGTATAAGATTGCATTGCCTATTTATTTTTTTAAAAAATAAACTATGTCAAAAGTGTGAATCCATAGTACACATTCAAAGACAATTAGTTCTCAGTCTATTTTTGGAAAAATGTGTCAGTTCCCCCTCTGTTGTAAGCCGCCCAGATTCCCAGTGATTGGACGGCATATAAATAAATCCTATTATTATTATTATTATTATTATTATTATTATTATTATTATTATTATTATTATTATTCCTTTCTCAAATGAAGTACTCTGGAGAGATCCACTGGGGTTTGGTTTCACACACACCCCATTCCAAAATCCATGAATGCTCAAGCCCCATTAAATATAATGGTGTAGTAAAATGGTGTCCATAGTTTTTTGTGGGTTTTTCGGGCTATATGGCCATTTTCTAGAAGAGTTTATTCCTGCCGTTTCACCAGCATCTGTGGCATCTGGCATCTTCAGAGAAGTGTCCCTTATATAAAATGGCAAAATCAAGGTTTGATTTTTGGAATTTATATTTTATGAATATTTTCAAGCCAAGGATAGTTGAATCCGTGGATAAAGAATCCCTGAATATGGAGGACCAACTATACTCTGATAAAATGTAGCATTTTAAAGGTGTTTTTGGTAACCATCCCAAGTACTTTTCCTACATTAGCTTCGTAATTCCTACAGCAGCCCTAACTTAGTGTGATTGTTCCCATTTTGTAATGCAAAGTGTGCATGAGGCTAAGATTTGGTACAATTTGGTAATTTTAGACTCTGTTCAATATAGAAGAGTATCGCACTGGGGTTAAAACGTTACCCAGTGCATTCTAATGGGGGCGAGCACGGAGCGTGACGGGATCCCGATGGGGCCCAGAACGCTAGTTTACTGCACGGCAGAACACTGCCGCCACCGAGTGTTCCCATCGAGTTTCCATCAGATTGCAGGGGACGCCATTTCTGGAGACAGTTTCAAAGCGTGCCCAGAAATGGTGTCTCCTGGAACCTGATGGGAACCCGATGGGAACGCTTGGCAGTGGCCGTGACATTCCGCTGTGCAGTAAACTAATGTTCTGGGCCCCATCGGGTTGCCATTACGCTCCATGCTTGCCACCGTTAGAATGCACTGGGGAACATTTTAACCCCAGTGCAATAATCTTCACAATTACAGAGGTGAGACTACTGTGAATTACTTCGTTTTTGCAATTATTTCTTCTTCAATTTGCTTCTATATGTGCATTCGTGAGAAAACTATATTTCCCAAATATCTATATTTCCTGCATCTGTTAATAGTGCCAGCAAGGACAATAGAGTTAGTAGAAAAGGATTCATTAATTTATAATAATAATAATAATAATAATACAAAAATCTAATTTAATTGCAATAGTTTTTCAGTAGTTCAATTAATTCAATAATTTATTTGTTATTAACATAACTAATTATGTTAACATTTATTACATTTAAAATAAATTTCTATTTTTTAAGTTGACAAACCTGTTCTAAAATCAATATGGAATGAGGATGATAAATCCTTTCCATGATTTAGTCCTCTTGCTGTCATGATCTTGAGCTTGAGGGAGAAAAAAACATCTGCATAATTGTTTAGGAAATCCATTTCTCATCCAACCAATCAAACCCCATTTTCTGACTTTTCCGTTTTCACCATCCCTTAGAGTGTTATATCCTTACACTTTTCTTTGCTCAGCTTAGTCGTGTCATGTTGATCCCAGCAAAGATCCCAGCTTTAAGAGGCTAATAATTCTGCTTCCTGGGCCTGATGAGTTGTCTCCATGCAGTGCTCATATACAAAATGGGGCACATGCAAAGAAGGCTATGTTCCCTTCAGAACTGCCCTTATGACTTCTTGCTTTAAAAATCTTATAATCTTGGAATAATCTAAGACATCATGCTCTAATCATGAATGAAAATAAACAAAGAACTCTATAGCCATTTGCATTTGCAATGGTTTGAATCTTGTGATCTCAACACTGTAATTTTCTAACATAAGGGAACTAACAATAAACAAGCAGCAATGTTCAAATATCCAAGACTGATAGGCTTTGGGCAAAGCACTAGCTGAGAAATGTCAAGTTTGATGGCTCTAAAATGTCTTTTAACTAATTAATAATTAATAACTTATAGTTGGCCCACCATGTCCATGGACTTCTTATCCTCAGATTCAACCATCCACAGCTTGAAAATGTTTTTAAAACATAAATTCCAAAAAGCAAACCTTGATTTTGTCACTTTATATAGGGGACACCATTTTGCCATGCTATTGCTATGTATTTAATAGGACTTGAGCATCCACAGATGTTGGTATCCATGGGGGTTCCTAGAACCAAGTCCCTGTGGACACCAAGGGCCCACTGTAATTCTGGAATGAATTCTGAAATTCTAACTTAAATCAGTCAATTAATTTTTTTAAAAATGCATGTAATTACATTGCCCCTTTATGTTAGAAGATTTCTCATTTAATTTCTAATTTAATTGATTCCAGTTAATTAGTTCTCACTAACTCACACAGGAGGCCTGTGAAAACAAAAGGTTGTAAACACTTTGGGCTGGAGGTTGTTCATCTCTGCATTGCATGCAAAGAATCAAGAGCAACCCAACCTTCTGTGTAACAAATATAAAGAAATTTTGAAAGGCGATTGTGAACAATAAATTAGCTAGGATGCATGTATGAATTTCAGTCTTTTTACAACACATCATAGGATTTACATAATGAAATAATTTGCATAATAGGCACACCAACAAAGTGTCCAAGACCAGAATCTGAGAAACTAGAATATGGCAACACTAAGATAGGTAGGAGAGGAATAGGCCTAAATGAGCACTGGACTAGCAGGGGAGTGAGGGAGAGAGAAAACAACTAGCACTGAGTGGATAACAAGGGGGTATCTGACCCAAATGAAGCTACTATAGACTCAGCAAATACTGGTGTGAAGAAAAAGAAGGTGAGGGGAAAAAACAGTTGGTAGGGGGCAGAGAAGGCATGGGCATACTGGGTGTAACTAATGTGTTTTGCTATTTTGCAGTGCAAATGCCTTTGGCTGAATTGCTTCTGCTGTTGACCTTCACAATGGATGTGCCAGTCCTGATCACAAGGAAAAAGGATTGAGCGATACATGTTCACATTTATTTATATCTGGGAGCTTGACATGGTGAGGAGAATCAAAAGGTAAGGAACATTATTGAAGAAGTGCATGGGCTGATCAGTATAGTTGTCACATATGATACCCCACAAGCAAACACCCCTACAGGGCTGTACAACTTGGAAAAGTTATCTAATTGGATTACAAAACCCATAATTCAGGGAATTCTGGGAGGTATGGTCCACACAAGTAACTTTTCCAAGCTGTGATGAGGAGTACATGCTCACCACTGATGATACAACAAGCTTCACAATTCCACCGCCCACCCATTCAACTGCAAAGTTTCAGGTATAATCCCTAGATGCATAATCTGGGCTAACCTAACCATTAGGCAGAATGAGGCAGCGGTTTTAGATAGCAGATCCTGGGAGGCAACAGTAAGGTATTGGAGGACATAATTATGCACCCTGCCTAGCTTCTCCTGAGTTAGGTTGCTGATTTTATGTCTCATGAAGGAGACCACAATTGGTGTTGATGAAAGACTGGACTCCACTTCTAGTCCTCTTGGGTTTTGTACGTGGTGTGGAATGGAAATCTTGTTCTTTGCCTTTGGCAGTGAAATGTCTTGGGTTGGCCCTGTGCACAGGCACAGGCAAACCAGGCTCATTCACAAACTACAAATGTTCCTCTAGGAGTGGTGCGCCAGCTTGGTGGCATATCTACTCTTTCCTGTTCTCCGAGGGTTAGAAAATGCTACAGTTATACATTATGTATTATGTATAATCTCCAAGTAGGAGTGCAACTTTAATGAAATTTCTTGGCAACAATGTTTCCTTTTGGCAGCTTTTCTTTTCTTTTTAAATGTTTATGTTTAATTGAAACCAATGAGGGTTTTTCAAACCACATGGAAAAAAAAATATTAAGGCTGCAAAAAGCATGACATTTCTTTGGACTGTGTAATAGACTGTTCTAAAATCCAAAGGGATCCATTAAAGCTACAATTCATCCTGAGGAAAGCTACTGGCAGATAGATGCGAAAACAAGGTAGTTGGCCAAGGACTCTTTACATCCTTTTAGAAAAACAAAATAACAGATTTGTTCTGAGATCACTCTGAGCTTTAAGGCTTGATGGTACACTTAAGCCAACTCAGAGTAGACCTTTTCTTTTCCAAAGGAGCATCCCCATTTAAAACCAAACATTTTAAATATTAGTGATTACACATTTATAGGGACAGTTGCTGGTCGGGTCTCTGCCCTTCTTCTTGGTAGGTACACTACAGCACCCAGACAGAGGTGTAACAGGCATAACTTTTCCTGAAACATAGACACATTGTTGGGGAAAGCTAAATCTATTACATTTCTGATGGTCACTCAGTTGTTAGTCAAGTCATCTTTTATAATATATAATTTAACAGTAGAGGAGATATTAAATTTTCCAGGGCAAAGTCTCAGTGCCTTTAATACAGCGGTGAGCAACTGTGGTGAATCTGGAGACCAGTGTCATTTCCCCAGAACCTGCATGTAGGCCATATCCTTTGCGAAAAAAAGGTTTATGTTTTTCAAAACTGCAAGTGGCCAAAAATGTTAGGATCTTTTTGTATGGGTGTGTGTGTGATAAAGATGCCCTCCCCAATATGACAAGAAGCCATTGTGCCTTGCCCTAGTACAAAGCCAATGCTCCAAGAGATAAATAAATTGTGGGTGAGTGGGTACTTGGGAAGATCCAGGAGGTTCCAGAGGTCCACAAAAACAGCCTTAGGAATTTCATTTGGCCCAAGAGGTGCACTTTGTCCACACTTTAACAGGGATAAATTTACTACTGTATAAGCAAATGTTCTTTATCATCGCACCTCTATGTCAGAACATGTTGCATGTGTTCAACATATGTTTGTTGTCACTAAGCTATGGCTGGAGTCCCTGTGAAGGCTCATGTTCCTGTAGAACACATACTGGCTTTCTATTTTCATGGGCCACCTGCGGAGGACCCAGGAGTCAAAAGAGGTCTATCAGTGAATGTGTGTGAACTGCTACCTCCATTCCAGACATTACAAAGTTGATCCCACTTTAACTGCCATGGCTTTATTATGTGGAATCTTAGGATCTGCAGTTTCATGAGGTGTTTAGGATGTGTGGTAAGCAGGCACCAGTGTTCTCCCAGGGAGACATCTGTGCATCTCAACAAACTACAAATCCCAGGACTCCCTAGGATGAAGCAAGGGCAGTTCAAGTGGGATTGAAGTGGTCTAACTTCTCAGGGTGGATACACCTTTAGAAAAAAGCATCACAATGTATTTGTTGTAAACTCATCTCATTTTCTGGAAGTATTTCTGCCACTTTTATCATGGCAGGACTCATAATCTAGCAGTACCCTGGGTGAGTATATGCAACGCTTGCAGTATATAGTATTGGAACATCCACCATCTTGGGTATAAAATGTAACTGATAATATTGACAACATTTTTCTTACAAAATTATGCAAATAGGAAGGCCCAGAAGGTGATTTGAGTCCAACCATCTGCTGTAAAGAAGATACTCCACTCATTAGGCCTCCATAGACGAACTCATGTTGTTGATGGGGAGGGAGAATTGCCCTGCAGAAAACAAGCGTAATTAGCTCCTGTCACACAATGTGGCCAGCAGAGCAAATAGTTCTGGATTGCACACATTTTTGGTGTTTTCAGCAGGTTGGAATATGAATCTAAAAGTATATTTTATACCAGCCAATATTTTATGTTTTAATCCCAATATTACTGACCTGTTTCACAGTGTTCTGTGACTGCACACACAAACCACACCATACCAGTTATGTTCCAGTTCCCATTCTTCCTCCTCATTGTGAATATCTGGGCAACTTGTAACTGATTTAAATACTCACATGCAAGTTATCAGGCAACTCCTCACATGGCTGGGAATGAATATACTGTATTCTATACATTTGTTTATTTTTCTATATTTTTTCCAGCTTCCTTTCAAGACCATTGTCTTCCCAAGGAAGCTTGCGACATAAAAACAATGCAGACATATGGATAACATAATTTTAAATGTGAAAAGTTTTATATAAAACCAATGCCATTTCAAAAATGTCCATTAATAGCAAATATCAGAAATAATTTTCAATTAAAAGCCAGGCAGATAAAATGAGTATTTAAAACCATCTTTATGTATCTGCAGATGGGATCAGCTATGTCTCTGTGGGGAGGGGATTCCATAAGGTAGAGGCTTCTACTAAACTTTCTTTAGTATATTCCAACCATACCCATTGTATTTGACAATTGTGGTATCTTAAAACACAGGCAAAATAATATAGGTGTAAATGGTCCTTCAAAAAAATCTGAGCCTAGACTGTTTAGGGCAGGGTATAGAAATTGCATGACTCTCTGGACCACCTCAACACCATTCTCAATGGATTGTTAGTGTGTCAGTGTGTGTGAAGAACTGAAGAACCATTCTTCATCTCCCGACACACAAATAATCTGTGTGTGTGTGTGTGTCGAGATGACGCCTCCATGACTGGTGATACTCATTTAAAACAAAACAGAGATGTCTCTTGCCAGAAATTGATTTAACACTCACATCAATTTTGTTTGGGGGAGCAGTAATGCCCACAGTGGGTACAGTGTCTCAACATACCTATAGCATGACCATTTCTAATTTAGGACTTTAAAGGTCAATATCAGCACGTTGATAGATTTGCAATGACTATGAATGAATACCCTGGCAAGAGGGATTAAATTGGGGCACCTTGGGAACTGTAACTCAGGAAAGTAGATGTTTCTTCTGAGAGCTGTCTTGATGAGAATCCCTTTTAAGTACCTCGCCAGATTCTCCAGCATGTAGCCATAACAGTTAAAGTGCTATCAAAGTACTATAATTCTATAGTGCAGATAACCTTGCATTGCCAGGTCTTCAAATTAGGAACAGTTGACATTCATGATATGGAGCATTGATAATCAGGAAGTATCTATTAATAAATTTGTGTTCTAGCTAAACCCCAAATACAAGTATTGATTTCAGTTAACCTAGACACATAAAATTATCATATTGTCCACATTCAGAAATTACATTATATATACATATTAGTCTTTACAAAGACCAAAAATACAGGATTTTGGGGAATCATTTTTAATCTATATGAAAGGAAAAGCTTTCTGAGTCTCAAATATAAGGGGGACATGGCAACCCTAAGATTACCAGGTGCCAATGAGAAGAGCTACCACCATCACCAGTGAGGATGAGGTTGAAGCTTCCCCTACTTATGTGCCTAGTGATCCAGTCCAGATCAGTTCTGTGCATGGCTACTTTAGAGTGAAGAAAAAAACAAGCCTTATTTGCACAGTACTCAGAGCCTCTGCAGGGTGGGAGGATGATTAAGATGGTCCATCCCAGGAGATGTATGGATCCAGATGGATTCCTGTCAGCTCTTTTGAAGTTTCTTATTATCTTGGCATGTGTTCCTGTCAAGGCCTTGGTTGATCTCCAGAATAGAGAAATGGCCCGAATATTCCGGATGTAATTGTCCCAAGTGTCACCTCCCACAACATGGAGACAAATAAGCCCTTTGGCTCACTAAGAAGATGGCACTGATGAAACAAGTGGGGTGGAGACTAGAGCGACTATAGCAGAAGACTCAAAATGAGTCCAACCGAACATGGGCTAGAACTGACTGAAAAGCCTAAGCTGTGGCGATGGTGGCAGTAAAGAAATTATACTTCTCTGTCACCATTGCCTCTGCACAATGTTGTACAGTGGAGCTGTCTCAAGTGGTCAAGAGCTTTTCACATTATGGGCCACAATAAGAAAACAAAGACCACTTGACAGCATGATGTGACAAATTTGCAAGATACTTTGCAGACAAAATTGCTTGCATCCACTGTGACTTGGATGCTGTAGCTGAGACAGATCCATTGGATGTAATATTGCTGCCTGATTGTCCCATATTATTAGATACTTTTCAATTTGTACAGTTTGAGGAGGTGGACAGGATCCCTGGAGAGGGACTTCTGGTTGAAATGGATTAATTAGGCCCTTTTCAATCTGGTTTCAGGCCTGGTTATGGGACAGAGACAGCTTTGGTTGCCTTGGTGGATGATTTATGCAGGGAACTGGACAGGGGGAATGTGCCCTGTTGGTTCTGCTGGAACTCTCAGCAGATTTCTATACCATTGACCATATCCTTCTGGGCCACTTCTTTGAGATGGGACTTGTGGACATTGTAATACAGGGATTCCAATCTTTCTTGGAGGAGCAAATTCAGAAGGTAGTACTGGGGGACTCTTGTTTAATAATTTGGCCATTGACCTCAGGGTTCTTCAGGGCTCTTTTTTGCCCCACCCCATGCTGTTTAACATCTACATCAAACCAATGGGAGAATTCATCCAGAGTTTTGGAGTTTGGTGTCACCAATATGCTGATGACACACAACTCTAGCTCTCCTTCCCATCTGATTCCAAGGAAGCAGTTTCAGTACTGAAACAATGTCTTCTGTTAGTAGTGGGCTGGATAAGGACAAACAAGTTGAAACTTAATCCAAACAAGACAGAAGTACTCTTGGTCAGTCAAAATGCAGATCAAGGAATAGGGACGCTGACTGGGCTGGAAAGTGTTACACTCTTCATGAAATCTCAGAAGCACATTAAGTCCCATCAAAGTCAACCAATATGATTGGAATGAGTCAGAGCTGTATATAATCCCATGCTTTTGTAAAGAACAATTTTAGGGAGGATTCATAAGAAATGCTCTTTTTCAACTTCTGCCTTTCCAGAAGTTTATCTACACCAATGGTAGTAGATAAACTCCTTGAGATAAATAAATTCAAACTTTGGTCCTGCATATGTTTGGGACTTCATTTCCCATTATTTCTGAGCATAGAACTTTGATGAATTGAAGGCCAAAGCATGTCCCTGTTGGTGCTCTTGGACATCTCAGCGGCTTTCGATACCATAGACCATGGTATCCTTCTGGGACGCCTGGCAGAGGTGGGGATCGGGGGCACTGCGCTCCAGTGGTTCCGCTCCTACCTCTCCGGGAGGTCCCAGATGGTGCAGCTGGGAGACGTGTGCTCCGACGAGAGGCCCCTTAAAACCGGGGTCCCTCAAGGAGCCATTCTGTCTCCCATGCTATTTAACATTTACATGAAACCGCTGGGAGAGATCATCCGGAGACATGGGGCACGGGGTTATCAGTACGCTGATGACACCCAAATTATTTTCTCTATGTCTCCGACTGATGCAGTGACCGGGGATGGCGTCTCTCCTCTCGTGGCTTGTCTAGAGTCAGTAATGGGCTGGATGAGGGAAAACTGACTCAAATTGAATCCAGAGAAAACGGAGGTACTAGTGATAGGTTCTCCTGGTCCAGGAATGGCAGTGGTTCCACCTGTCCTGAACGGGGTCACGCTCCCTGTGAAGGACTCCGTGCGCAGTCTGGGGGTGCTTCTTGACTCGTCGCTTCACCTGACTGCTCAGGTGAATGCGACGGTCAAGAGCACCTGTTATCAGCTTCGGCTTATTCGCCAGCTGCGCCCATACCTGGCCCAGAGGGACCTAGAAACTGTTGTACATGCTCTGGTAACTTCGAGACTGGATTTATGCAACGTACTCTACATGGGGCAACCCTTATACCAAACTCTGAAGCTGCAAATGGTGCAGAATATGGCAGCCCGGCTGGTCACTGGTGCTCCCAGGACCAGCCATATAACACCGGTTTTGAAAGACCTCCATTGGCTGCCCATCCGCTTCCGAGCTCAATATAAGGCGTTGGTAATCACCTATAAAGCCCTAAATGGCTTGGGCCCAGGATACCTAAAGGACCGCCTCTCCCCGTACACTCCGCCTCGCACCCTCAGAACGTCTGGGCAGCAATTACTGAAGGTGCCTGGGGCTAGGTTAGCCTCCACCACACGGAGGACATTCTCCACGGCTGCCCCAGCCCTTTGGAATACGCTGCCCACTGAGCTCTGCTCATCCACCACCCTGGCCCAATTCAGGAAGGACTTGAAAACCTTCCTGTTCCAACAGGCATTCCCCGAATAAAATCCTGTGGGCCTCCCTCCTCTTTCGTGGCCAAGAGGTTGGGCTATGGGGCTTTTTGCTTGTTATTTTTTGTATGATTTGCTGTATTTGTATTTTAATTCTTTTTGTCCTCTTGTTCTATGGATTGTATTTTAACCTTGTTGTAAGCCGCCCTGATTATAAGAAGGGCGGGATATAAATAAAATTTTTATTTATTTATTTATATGAAGGGTTAGAGTTTGAGAACCATTGACTATTATTTTTATAGTAAGAATGTGATGTAGCGGTTCGAACATGACTCTGAAGACCAAGGTTTGAATTCCTACTCAGACATGAAAACTCACTTAGTGACCTTGGGTAAGTCATACTTTCTCAGCCTCAGAGGAAGGCAAAGGCAAAGGCAAACCTTCTCTGAACAAATCTTGCCAAGAAAACCCTATAGTAGGTTGTATTGCCATAAGTCGCAAGTGTCTTGAAGGCATACAACAACAACAACAACAACAATCTCACCAAACTACAAATTCCAGGATGGCATATGATGTAACCATAATAGTCAAATGGGATCAAGTTGCTATAATTGCATGATGTAGATACCCTCGTTGTTGCTAGTCTTATGCGGAATGAGATCATGGACTCATGGAAGTTAGTTAAGAATATTTCTATTGGTGGATTTTCATTTCTGCTTCTCATGACTCAGGATCAGCAGGAAATACTTATGCAAAATTAGGGAAACCTAAATGGCATAAATGAAGTAGATTAAAAGAAATCCAGTTTTTCTTGATAAATAATTTGGGTCCCCATTGCATAGATTGTTTTCTCCTCTCCTCCACAGGCATATGTACTGCCTTGGCTACTTTACATTAAGCAACACTTAAGCATGGGAAAAGGTGCTTCAACATAGCAGCAAAACAGGCAGTTGCATAAAACTAAGCAATATTTCTGAGACTTTCTTTTGGTGAGGGCATTGCCTCCCCCCCTTATTTCTAACTAAGTGGGTATTTGTAAACGAAATCATAAAAGGGATTTCTCGGATAATTGAGGCACCGTTGGTGCATGCCTTGTGCAAGCAATTCCTCCCACCAACATCCCCAGAATGGCTCCAAGACAGTTGCTAAGATTATAATTATCTCCCAATGAGCAGGGGGTGGGAGGGACCAGCCTCCAGCACTTTTGCTCTTCTGCTTAAACAAAGAAAAGCTTGACAAATATGTTTGCATCATCAAGCCTTCAGTCGGCACATTTCCCTTTCATTCGTACCATCATAAAATATTCAGGAGGCAGTATCTTTTTGATTACTAATTTATGCTGTTTACAGACCTGGTAAGGGAAAGGGGGAAAATGGGTGCTTTCCTTGCTATTAGGGAAAGTGTTGACATTTGTTGAATGGGATGGCACTCATTTGTAAACAGAGCTTGAGCTTTGTTAGGAATTCAGGGCATGGAAATGACACAGTGAGGCAAAAGTTTTGGACAGAGGTTGTCTTGTTGCCCCAGGAATGTTAGCAAGGGTTTTTCTCATTGGAAGGCCAAGGCTATAGCTCCACTACAGAGCAATTTGCACATAGAAAATCCTTGATTCAGTGCTTAGCATCTCTAGTGAATGAGGCTGCATCTGCACTGCAAAATAATCCAAATTGACACCACTTTAATTGTCATGGCTCCATCTTATGGAATTGTAGTTTTGTGAGACATTTAGCCTTCTTTGTATCACAAACTACAATTCCCAGAATTCCAAAGCATTTAGCCATGGAAAGTAAAGTGGTGTCAACCTGGATTATGTCTGCAGTGTAGACACAGCTCTAACAAGGTTAGGATAGGACTCTGCTTACGGTCACAGAGAGCTTCTTTCAGGCTTCAGCAGGGCTGCTGAGGCAAAGGGACTAACAGTGTGTGAGTGTGTATGCACATATGTGTGAATTTTGTGCAGAACAAATCCCCATTTACAATGTTTGTCTAAAGAGAAAACATTTTCTGGGCAGGAATTAATATTTCTGGGTTGAAACATTATTTTCCATGCAGAGGAAAAATGTTTCCTGCATAGAAAATGCTGTTTTTCGAGTGAAACAGCCATGTGCAAATTTTGTACAGAATGTCCCAAATTGCAAGTAACCTTTAACCTTTTTCACAGTAGGAAGAAAACTGTTGAAATTACTCATGATTACCTTAAAGAAGAAACTCAGGGGATGTACAGACCACCCTGGGGGCAAGGGCAGGGTGTGGCATCCACATGATGCATGCCCCAACTCCACCCCCAGGCCGGCATGACACTGTGTGCCGCACCACACTGCATGTGGCATCATGGTGCTCTTCTTGTGCTGCATCTACATGACACAGCACCAAGAAGCATGGAAAAGCCATGCACTGGTAGCTTTGATGCCCTTTCTGGTGTGCAAAAAGGTGAGATCAGGGCTACAGCATGTAGTTGCTGTGACCCCGATCTGGTTCTAAAAGGGCAGCTGCAGGTGGCCTGTCAAGCCCCTCAGTGAAGTATCACATCCTTATGTGAATAGTAGCCCCTTCCCTGGGGCCTATGACCTTACAAATACCTCTCTTTTGCTTACTGTGTACTCTTTAGTATCATCAGTGCTGTGTGAAAAGTTCAAATATAATTTATGTGAAAACATGAAAACTACCAATGAGTGAGCTACACTATAAGTGTGTTTTAGTCTGCAATCCTAAATGTATTTATTTTATTTATCTATTTAATCTATATTCCACTTTTCTCCCAACACAAGACTCAAGGCAGCTTACAGCATATGTAAAGGACAACAAATTATAAATGTATTATGATTTTTTAAAAATAAATAAATAAACAATTTGGTTAAAAGCACAAAGTTAAAACAGTTTAAAACACATTTAAAATACAATTTAAAAGGATAGGTGCACAGCATACCACATTAAAAGCCCTTCAGCTACATGAGTTAAAAGCTAAACACATGTGCCTGGAAGTAAACAACATTGAACACACTTCTGAGTAGACAGGACTAAAATGGTATGTATTTATTTAGTTTTTGGATTTATACCCTACCTCTCTCTCCCTAAAAATGACACAAATAGTGACTAGTAACAGTAAAATCAAATACACTGAATACAGAATACAGATTAAAATCATATTGGGAGAAGGCTTGTTGAAAACTTTTCCCACATCATCCCAATTAAATTACCAAAAGATGTTCAGATTAGAAAGGTCTTTACCTGCCGAAGGAAGAGCAAGATTCTTGATAGAGAATGTTAGCAGCTGGAATAAGACACTGAGGGTGCATCCACACTATAGAAAGAATGCAGCTTGACACTGCTGTAAATGCTGTAACTCCATCCTATGGAATCCCAGGACTTGTTGTTTTACAAACTCTTTTGCCTTCTCTGCCAAAGCATGTAGCTACAAATCCCAGGATTTTGTAAGAGGGAGTTGGCAGTGTCAAACTCCATTATTTCTACAATGTAGATGCACCCTGAGAAAATCACTTCTGCACTAACCACGACACGGGTTGTTATTTGCCTCATTCCTAAAGTTTCCTAGCTGTGTCATAGAAAGTATGTTGGATATGGGAGGGAAAAAGTAGAGGATTGTAGTATTTTTTTTATTTTTTACATTTTTTGCAACACCGCTAACAGATCCTTTTCAGGAGCCCCCGTGTCTTCTCTACTTTTTGTCTCTCTCATTGTCACTTTTGCATCACAAATTTGCAAAGCATATTTGGCATTGATGTTGTCATGGCTGTAGCTTTTCTACAGGTATTTCCATCTCTCTTGTGAGAACTCTTTTGTAGATGTTTGGCTTGCTACCAGTTATACAAAAGTGGCTCTTGATTACACTGAATATGTCAATGCTCAGAGATTAGAGACCCACGGAAAAGGAGCTTGCTCATGCATGTGGACAGAAATGCTCTCCCCACTTTAATCTCACCAAAGACAATATGAATTGGGGCAGTGGAACAGGTTAAGCAACACATAAGGAAGTCAGCAGCCAAATGTCCCTTTTTCTAATGAGTCAGCAACAGAATGATGTAGAAGAAATAGAGTAAGGAGACTTTTCTTGACCTGGTTGGTCTAAGAAACTGAAGGCCTAGAAGAGAATGAACTGGACCATATCAGACTGTCAGAAGCAGATAAAATGTTTAAACACTTCCACCTATAAAACAAAAATCTTCTTGTAAATAAAAAAAAACTCTCATAACAGGGAAGAAGACTAAGCAAAACTCATTCACCTTGGTGTGCTAGATTCCTTTGAACCCAGGTGGACAGGTGTTAGCTTAGGTGTGTTTGTTTTTTTTAAACCAGAAGAACCATTCAAAACTAGTGTTCCCTAACAGCTGTGTGAAGGGATATATTTGCTGGACTTGGCCACTTCATTCTGCTGGATGTGTAAATGGCTTTATTGACATTCACACCAATTTGTCTTTAAAAGAACAACGATAAAATCAACCTCAGTCCTATAAGCCCATCCACTCATTCCTTGATTAAGTTAAATCCATTCGTTCCTTGATTCGTTTAAATTTTTTATATCCCATCCTTAAAAAAGCTTTTTCCAAGGTGGCTCTACAACATATAAAAAACAAAATACAATCAATACAAGTAATCACATGATGATCTCACGCACTTAGGCTGAATAGAATTTCCTACGCTGAATTGTATTCCCCTGTGCAAAGTATGTAATACACACGGTAAACCTTACACTCCTTATGCTCCTCTGTAAATATAGGAAGGCTAGCTGAATGGACAGCATAGACTTCCATAAGTTCCACAAAAGGGAAATTTGATTACATCAATGAAACATTTCCTTATGTGCTGAGAAGTATGCCATGTTTAAACAGTTCTGTTTCTATTTATATAAATTGCTACTCAGCTTGAGTTTAAAAAAAGGTTCAGTAAAATGGGAAAGAAAAAGCATGTATTCTCTTGGTTACACTACATTTCATGGATATATTCTCAGCTTTCAGGACTCCGGAAAACATGGACAGACAATAGCCAAAGGACCTACATTTTGATTTTGGATTTCCTTGCAACATACCTATGTTCTATCATTTAATGTCAATGATATCCAACAGTCCAAATAATCTGTAGAACTGGTAGAAAAAGAAACTACCAAATGATGTGGTCTGGGATCAGGACATAAACTGCTGCAATAGTGAGTAAAAAATGTACTATTATTTTTGAAAGCTAAACTTGTTTCATTAAAAAAAAAGAATTAAAAAATACTCAGATAATATCTTACAGTTCAGCTATATTACTTTATTATATTAGTTCAAATTATATTTTTTTCCTACAGGCTAGAATCAGTGTGAAATTGTTCACATAACTGCCCCAAATGCACTCAAGTATTGTCCAAAAGATGATCAGACCAGTTAAGTGGAAAAGGAAAGGGAAGAAATTAAAAAGATACACTAGAGGTCACTGTTGCTACTTTAGCCAAAAGCTCAGTTGCTTCTTTGCAACTTGTTTAAGACACTAATGACAGATAGGGAAGATCAAACATTTCAGCACAAAAAGTATTTCTGGGTGTATATTTCAAAGTGTGGAGGAAGAAGGGCATCTGAAAGAATAAAAGAAGATACTGATATGAACTGGAAGATTGTGTTAATGACCATGAAGGGATCATAACCAGGCAGGATCAAAAATTGCAGTTCAATACTATTTTCTTTTGTACAACATCTTCCATACATGTGTCATCTCAAATATGCTATCCTGTTAAATAATAGCATTTAGAAATAAATAATATTCATAAAGGGAGAGGGTGAATACAAAGGAAAGGAGAAATAAAAGGCAAGGAACAGTCCATTGGAAGCTCATAAAATATAATAAGCTAATCAAAAGTTCATGAAGGAGTCAGTTACTTTTTGCAATGGAACAGGAAATTGTGTTGTTCTTCTGAAAGAAAGGAAACAATTGTTTTATTTCACAAACACAAACACATACATTTCTGTTTAGTTATATTTAGATTACATTAATAAAATCAATTCAGTTTTGTACAATGTAAAAAAATTACTCAATAGGACAATTTATTTGGCAGAAAATGGCTCATACTAAAAAAAACACCTCAAAAAAAAAACTGTTCCAAATACTTGTTCACATAGTCAAACTTTACAATGTAAGAATAAAAATTACTATTTAAAAATATATATATATAAAATCTTTAACCAATATTTGTGGAGGTTGGATGCTTTGCTTTTCATTTATGTCATTTTGACATAAATGATGAATTTAAGCCAAACTGTATAAAAAAAAAAAATTGTGCCATGTGAGGAGTGGGTTTTTCTGAAATGTTTTGCCATTTTTAAAATAAGGGCAATTGTTCACAACCACAGCTGAAAAGCAATTTGATTGTCTAATTTCAATGTTTCTGCTATTATCAGTTTTGTCACAATTGAACAAGATGTCACTAGTTCCTTATTTGTTAATTCTTAAGATTAGCTTAATGTACCACTCAGTTTCGTATTTGTTCTGTCTTGCTTTCTTCTTCTAAGGATCCTCCCCCCCCCCCCCAAAAAAAAAGATTCTTTTAATAATGGAGATTCTCACAACATATGCAA
>NC_056522.1:178838382-178981786 GCF_019175285.1 Sceloporus undulatus | reverse complement strand
TTCCAGTTCACCATTCCCAAATTCTTACTTGCCATTGAATTGGTCCTGGAAATATAACTATGTTTCACCTGGGTTATGTACGTCTATTTATGGTTGCTGTGTGCCTTCAGTAAGCAATAAAAATGGTTCTGAGGCCACATGTGTCCCATGGACTGCATTTTGCCCATCCCTATACATAGGCATTAACTTTAATGGTGGGGAGAGAACTTTTTGTATGTACACAGAGTACAGGAATTTTAGGATTGGCAGATAAATAGGAAAGAGCTCCTTTATATTCAGTGGCTCTGCATATTACAGAATTTCAACAGATAGAATCTGCATAACAAACAGGTCCTGCTGAAATTTCCTTTTGTAAGCATCTGTTAAAGGTAGAGAAGCTCTGTCCTGTTTTTCACCTGTTTGCATGCAACAGCTCATTTCTTTTCATTGTGTTTTCATCCTCTTCTACAATTTCATTTTTCACATGCTCTGCCATCCAGCAAGCTGTGGTAAGAGGGGGATGGCAAATCTGCCCATACTGGCCTACTGTTGTGTCTTTCCCCCTAATATATATTCAGTCATGTTTAGACACATAGTCTAATTCCACATAGGATTTGATTTTTCAGACTTAAGCTCACCAGATGGAAAGTTTCTGGACAATCTGATTTCAGAGGTCTGTTCCAAATGGCACACCCTGCAAAAATTACAAGGTTTAATAATACAGGAAGCAATTTGTTTCAGATCCTGACAAGGTTCACAGTTCACAGTGATAGATCTACAAGATAGATCTATCACTATCTTGTAAAGAGATCCAGAGTTCCAGATTTATTGATCCAGATCCAGTGATATAGTTGAGATGTGTGATACAGATGACTGTGAGGACCTCCAGTGTTCTTCTTCCAACACACATGTCCTGAGCTATGGACAAACAGTTATTAGCAGAAATGGAGAGAGTAAAAGCTTACACCCCAGAATCCTTGAGATTCCTAGGACCAAGAGAAGGAGAGAAGATAGACCAGAAGTGCTGGAACTATTTCTCCTTCAGCTCCGGCAAGGCCTTTATAATCCATAAACTAAAAGAATAAAACCTGTCATCTGGGTGTTTTTTTTAAAAGCCTCCTGATGAGAAACAAACCTGAAGATCTGACTACAGTTTGGACTAAAAACTATTTAAAAATTTATCCAGCTTAAATAATTTTTTTGCTCTTATATTATTGTTATACTTTTCATTGCTTGCAATGAAACTTTACTAAAGTGGTTGGACAAAAGGACTCAAATTATGTAAATGATTAAATCTGGTGTCTAGACTTAGTTCAGATACTCAGATTTGTTGTAGGTCTGTTATAGTCGGGATCTTTACACTCAGCTGTGCTTTTTTGATACTTAAAAAGCCATTAAAATTGTTTGAAATTGGTGATTTAAATGCTTAATAAAATACACATATTATCTTGTTATTAAAATATGTTGAGCCTTTCTGTAATAAGTAGAGAAATTGTGAAAATTCAGAAAGTGATCATAAGGTTGAAGAAAAGAGTTTGCTTAGACATAGAAAATCTTGTACATTTCTAGTAATTTTCAAGTAACATTAAACAAAGCATTCTGAGTCATGCTCCAAAACACCTTGACATGTTCTACTCATAAGATAAATCAATAACACCAAAATAAGATAAAAAGAACAAGTGTGATGGACATTACTTGGAAAGAGCACCTGCTCTTTATTGGTACGTTTGTTTGTATATCATAGCCATTTGTTGCTCAGTAGCAGCCATTGAACATTTAATTGTTTCTTCATTGTGGAACTCTGGGCTGCCACATCAGAGTGCACCTTCCACTATGTTGTTGAATAAATTGCCAAGTTCAATCAACTATCAGGCACCATTCATGAGCCTTAACCTTTTTTTAAAAAATACAATTAAAAAATATTTACCATAAATGGTTGGTTAACAGCACTTGTATTTATGTTGTATTTATATAATCACAATTCCAAGAAACCCAGGGAAATATACAACAACCACCATACAAGGTGGGTCAGACTGAAATAACAACTGGTAAAGTCACCAATTGAGTTTCATGAACTCAGCACCTCTCTCCATGGTCTAGCTCACAGACTGACATGAAACAAGAGTTTTCCTGATTCATAACTGCATATAATATGCTACATAGATTCACCACTGATTTCTGAGGGTGCAGACCTCAAAGACTTTCTGATCCTGGTTCTGCAAAAAAAATTGTTCCCAGGTCAGGCCAAGGCATACTACCACTAGAGGCAGATTGACAAATGGTCTGCCCCATTTACCGATATATAACCATTAACCACTCATATGGTGTCTGGAATGATTGCCAGCTTTACTGATCAGCTTGTGCACTCTTTAGTTATGTCTGCTACCATTGGTTATTATTTAATCCCAGTGCCAAACAGGAATAAACAACCCCCTCTCATTCTCCCTACATCTGTGTTGGGCACTGGCATATAAAATATGGAAGTGAATAACAAAACCAGTCTAGCCATATGGTTTTATATTGTAGATGGCTAGTGATAGCTAGAAGGACAATCTCATGGAGCAGAAACTTTGGTTATTAGAAGCCATTTCCTTTCTGAAAAGAGAGTAGCAAAAGATAACCCAAGCAAACATTTCAAGATTTTTACTATCCAAAGCCAGCCATTCATTTTGGCACACATAAAACAGAAAATCCCACAGACATCTGGCAGTAATAACTCAGTAATGATAATGATAATAATAATAATCTGTTGGCCTTTCACGACATCTAATGGTAAGGTTGGTCTTGTATGCTTCTTGGTGTTATTGGTAGCTTTCATTTTTGTGCTTGTGTCAAACAGTTGAATAATTCTTATGGCAAATAAGAAAACATACATTAGTTAAGGAAATCCATTCAAAAATCCACCAAATAGTGATATCTTTATTGGCCAACCAAAATGCACAATATACAAATTGCAAACTTTCGAAGCTTTACTGGCTTCTTCATCGAGCAAGCTGTTACAAACCAAATAGGAGAAAAAAATGAAGATATTAGTTATAGGCCTGCATTTTGCTGTTTCTCTTCTTATTTAAGATGGTATGGATGGGCATATCTTGCCGGTTGACTCCTTCTCCTTCTGGCCATGTGGCAAATGGGAGAGTCTCAAAGTCCAGGAAACTGGCCAACACAGCTACCCCTGGATATTTATTAGTTAAAGAAGAAAAGGCAGTATTACTTAAGCTAATAAGAGGAAAAAACTCTTTTCAGGTTTTATTTTATCCTGAAAACTCCACACAATTACTGTTTTAAAAAATGAACAGTCCAACACTCTCATTAATGCAGATAAATTAACAATCTTGAGAATTTTAAATTAACAAAATTGTGAATTTCAAATGTAATGCATGAAGTTTATAATGAGCCAAGATGGTTGGGGGATCTAATTTTGTTGTTGTTGAGTATCAAATTACTAAGATAGCAGCCAAAACAAGGCCTTCCTCTTTGCTTCTTTTATATCATTAAACAGACATTTCTTCAGGAGGAGATGTTTCCCTCTTCCCTATTTCATGCCAAAGGGACTTTTAAAATTCCTTGCAGTTCTTGGAGACACTTCTTTCTCCGAATGACAGAGAAGAAATGGCCACCTAATTTGGGAGAGAAGTTTGCAATATTCATAACCTTCAGTGGAAAAACAATGGCAGGTTTCAAAGCATGTGGAAGAGAGAACGTGACTCTCCCTAGGAGTGCATATGTCTGCCTGAGTAGAAAATGTGCACGAAGTGGCGTGGGATACCAAAATCTGTTTTCACATAGCTCTAAGCCAGACTTGTCACAAAAAGATAAAAACAATAGCTCAACAATATGGAATATGGTACACAATTTGGCTGCAACCCAAGACAGAGTTAAGTGCACTTAAGCTGATTGAAATCAGTAGGCTTAACTGTGAGGTGGATTCAAGCCTCTGTATATAGAGCAATGTTCATACATATTCAGATAATAATTCATTATTTAGGTTGAGAAAACCACACAAAAGAAATGGGCCTTCCTCACATTAAACATACTCAGTGAAAACATATGACCAAATGACACAAGCATTAGGGGAACCTACAGAGTTTTCTTGGTCACACAAACGTTATCCTAATCAAGGCACAGGTCTTAATAATATTGTTTGTATAGGTTAGTTTTATGTTGCTTTTTGGACATGCATCTTGATGATCTGTAAAGCAAAAGATTGTAGCACCCTTCCCTAACCAGGTACCTTCTAGATGAATACTTTCATCATATATATATATATATATATATATATATATATCTCCAACTTTTCTCCCATGTTGGGACCCAAGGTGGCTCACAACATATATATACACACACACATCAAAACAACACTTTAAAAAACATTTAAAATAATCCAATTAAAACAGTAAAAAGTTTTTAAAAATACAACATACAAAATTTAAAACCTCCCCAGCTATGGCTAGGAGGAATCATTTTCCAAACGATCATCACTTCTGTATGTGCTTGGAGTTACTTACTTGAGATGGACTTTGAAGATATTAAAATGTATGCATGCCTGTGTGTATGACAATATGATAAATGCAACTTGTGTCAGATTTAAATCTTTATTGAAAAGAAGTGTTCTGTAGTCATCACCAGACCATCCATCCTAGTGATCTCATTCCATATTTCTTCCTATTGTTGAAACAAGTAATAGATTAATGACCATAGGAAACCCAACAGAGAGAATAAACTCCTTATAAGGTCTGCTTGGGAGACAGATCTTGGAAATCTGAACACTGAACTACTTTGTTGGCAAGGAAAGTTACATTTGTACCATTTATATTTCAAAATCCTGAACCCGGGTCAACAGAGTTCAGCCAAATTAACTCCATCTGGATAAGTGAAACTAAGGCATACCTGTCAGAAATGGATCCAGTAAGACACACTGTAATTTGGGGCCATATTTTAAAACCTCTTTCAGACTATTGTGGATTAGTGCAGTCACTGAGGATGAATTGAAGAGGTATAACTCAGGTTAAGTTAACCTTCAAATGCAGTGAGTGTATGAAGAAGCAGAAGAAAACCAACTAGCTTAAACTTTTTTCTTTTCTCTCTTTGTTTTAGCTTGCTGCATCAGTTAACCTTGAAATGCATAAGGAGACACAAGCACAATAATTTCCATGCGGGGAAAAAAACCTTCCTTCCACATACAACAGTTTCTCAGTACAGTATGTGGATTAGGGGAAACTGTCATTTGATTATTATTTTTGTATGTTTTATTCTTTTAAAAAATCTTCAGGTTCTTTCATCCCAGTATATGAATAAATTTGTACATTTTGGTAAATATATATAAAAATGAAACTGAAATAAAATTCTCTCCCATAAATACATATTCCCATCACAGAGAGGACCATGTTGTACCTCATTCTAGTTCTAACTACAAGCCTAGTTCAACTAGATTAGACTAATTGAAATAATTAGATTTAAATCACTGTTAGGTAACCATTCAACTTTGAAATTGATTCAAAGGATCTGCCATTCTGTTTCTCCTACAGAAAGGGAGGCCTCTTTACTGATGCCATTTTAGTAAAATGTACGAAGCATTTAGAACAAAAATAAAACAAAAAGGACAGGGGACAGTTCTGAAGCATTGGTACCACTTTGGAAAAGGCTCTGCCGCAAAGAACCTCTCATCACACCTTAGCCAATGAAGCAGATTTCAGTAAGTAGGCAGGTTGCAGGGCTAACATAAGTAATTTTACTTGTGTAAGTGAAACAGCAAACAGTACTCCCCACCCAAGCCAAGCTACATAGTACCCAAACGCACCCCCAAGTTATTTTGACACCAGAGGCAGAAAATATCACAAGCTCCTAACCTCCCACCTAGGTAGCAACACTGCCATAATAATACAATAACTAAATGTGCTGCTTTTTGCCGACTCTGCAAATTAGCTGTTTAAGGCACAAAGCACACACTGAAGGCACATGGTGTTGACACGCAAGTATGCATCACTCACCGGTGTAACATTTCATTACTCCACATATGAAATGCCTCCATTGAAAGGCATTGCATTAAGAGACATAAAGTGGCTGCAAGGAAAGTGCATGCCACAGACTGTGTGAATCTCCCAAGACTGATTTTGATGCTTCAGGCCTTCAACAACCCCTCCCCCTATTCAAAAAACAGTTTTGTTCTTTTCAGTTGTTAAAAAATAGGTTTCTTACACCCCCTGAGGTGATGGGGATATTTCCCCATGTCCCTGCTAGCCATTTTATGGCCAGTGGAGACCCCACACACTGGATAACCATTCTAAGAGACTGTCTCCTTGTCTGGTGCATTCTGTTCTACATTTCCTTCCACATACTTTTTCTCTGTTTTCTAAAGTGTCTTCCTTCTCCTGTTCCTCCCTCTCCTGGGTTCACTGGTGCTTGCTAAGAATCAGACTTATTTCATCCCACTCACACATACCTTGATCCATTCACCTGGGCTCAGTGCCAGCCACGTGGAGGGCAGCCAATTTTTATTTTTTACCATTTGCTCTCTCCTGGAATCATTTAAATAATATATGATGCAGGAATGGGTACCTTCTGGAAGTTAGGCACCACATTGACACCCCATGAAGTCACTGTGGAGCAGCATCCCATCCTCTCTCGTTGCCAAATTAGTTTTCCTACAACAGTAGCAAACCCTGCCATGCGCCCACCTCTTTTTAAACAAGGTGCTTGTTCTCTGTAGTATCTTGCTTATCCTTCAAATTATGCTTCCAGGATTCTACTTGTTTTCGGGGGGGAAAGGCATAGTGCTGGATTTGGAAGCAGCAGCCGAAAATAAATAACAAGGATCTTGGTGGGCACAAAAATGACTGGTGGGAAGAACAATATGTTGTCCACCCTCAGTTTGAAAGAAGAGTAGAATGAATTTAATTAGATTCTGAGGAGGCAGACAACAGAAAAACTAAAACCAAGTGTCCTTATTTACCTACTCTCATATCCTTATGAGAGTAGATAAATATATCCTTATATGTTCCATACCTTCTGGAGAGTACTGGGAAGAGGGAAAATTATGATTAAACCACTAATAGTCCAGGAAGGGATATGAATTCACCATCTGAATATTCACCTTGGATCCACTAGAATTGATGAGTGTTTGAAATAAAGATTCCTGGACTCAAATAGAACTGGAAACATCCCACAGAAAAGTGATGTACATTGCTATTAGCCAGAGCTGAAATAACTGGGTCTTCAAAATATCTCCTCCAATTGTGAATTTTGAATCAAACCTTCTCCAAGCAGGAGAGTCAAATATGTTGTCAAATGTTGCTGTCAGTTTCCATTTCCATTTTTCATACCAGACAGTTGCTTTTTGACAGTACTTGAGAGTTGATGTGCAATGGCAATTGTGATTTGACTGTACTCTATGTACTATGTACATGCAAAGGAAGCATAGAAAGGGCAGTACCAATGAAATGAGGGACTGCTTGGAATACAAGCAAATGAAATGTATTAGAACAGGAGGTTCAAGGGTTTTTACAATGGGTTTTGGTTCACCTGGTATGGAGAAAGTGAGGCAGTTGATTTGCTAGCCACAGCCTTTTCTGCTAGCTTTTCAGTCACAACCCACTGTGATCTTTCTTTTTCACAGAAACAGTCACAAGCTAGGTGACAATCCAACAAGAGTACTAGTCTAAATTCATCTGGTGTACCTAATGTTTCTTTTCCATAGTGCCATTCCCCCATCAATGAAATCTGGAATGAGATTGCAAATAGACTTGGTGAATGGTAGATGTCAGCCATTGCGTGATGGGTGATAATCAATCATCAACTGTCAGTTATTTCTGTCTCACTGAGTTAGGCTTTATTTAAAGCATAGAATAAGAATGTTGCCAGACCACAGGAACAAGCCCTGAGCTGTTTGCAGGTGCTGCTATTCACAGCTGCCAATTAAACCTCTGACATTTTCATAATGGCCAAGAGGCAAAGCATATGCACTTGATATAAATATTTGTAGGGGGAGGGGATGAGAAATATCTTTAGTCTTGGCTTATCAATATTTCACCCTACTTCCTCCCAAAATACACATAACAGCCTACTGAGCTGATTGTTCCTTGGGTTGTGAGAAGAGGAAATACAAGAGGAACATGTCAAGTTACTCACTTGTTTCCCCAGGACATGTAGTGGATTCCAGTGACATATTAAGCTCTCATCTTACTGTGAGGAAAGGCAAGTTTATAAGAAATCACATTGTCATAAGAAAATAATGTGCCGCTTAGCATTCTCTCTTTTTCACACATATCCTTTGACATCATTAGCTAACAATCAATACGGGCTTAGTTTCAAAGCTTCAGGGTTGAGCTTGCTGCCAGCTCTCTCCCTCCATCCAGTCATCCAGCCATCCAAACAAACATTCTTAGTGCTCATATGATATTGGCATTCACAATCTTACAGCCAAAGATTTATGGTTGCATCCCATGCATCCTTCACTGGATAACTTGTGCATTGTTGCTTGCAACACTGCTGCTCAACTAGCTGTGTAATGCGATTAGGGGAATACTCTGCTCTAAATAAATAAATAAATAAGATTCCTACCACATATGAGGAGCTTAACCATGGAGAAAGGGATTTGTTGTGCACATTGTTCATTTGAATATATTTTGCTTTGGAAAATGATCACAAGAACCATATCACATATTTCTCTCTCTCTCTCCCTCTGTGTGTGTCTGCACACCCACACATACATGTGTCACCTTTTAACAGGCGGCTCTTATTAACAAATGGCTTTCCATATCACCCCATTGGGAAGCAGAGCTTTTGAGCAAAATAGCAGCCTTAAGAATGGTGACATACAGTATTTTTATTACTCAAAGGCAAAGAAATCAGGAAGGAAGGAGAGGGAGTCTTCAGAACCAAGGCTGGACTATAAGGTAGATAGACTCTAGGACTGGTCAAGAGCCTAAAGCAAATGCAAGGTGAGTATGGACTTTGGCTGCACCTCCTAGAAGATAGTTACTTCCAATTATGTATATCATAATTATGAGACAAGGATGCTATGGGGAAAAGCAGAAGGCCTACAATTGTGCTGTGATCATGCTGGGACCATGGTGACTGCATGGCCTCCTTCCAAAGTGGGCTACAGCTGCAGCCCCAAGCTGGTTGCAGATTTTCTCTGCTCGTTTTTGATCTAATCCAAAGAACCAGATCACAGCTCTGGAACAGCTTCTTGCCACTTTGGGGGCATGCATCATCTGAATGCCATGACTCCAAAGTGGCCTGACGCCACTTATTTTGGCCCATGCATTTTGGATCTAACTCTCCCAGTGTACCATCTATAACACTTCTAGGAATGGCATGGTGGTTGTGGTGGTGGTGGTAGCAGTGACAATTTTATTATCACCATGGCATTTCTCGAAAGGATTTGTTAATTCTGTAGGTTAGTGAAAAAGGTGGGTTGCAATTACATTTGGTATTTAGATAATACAATCCCTGAGAAGCATGATCTTTGGACATCTTTGCAGGATAAAGTGTGTTAAGGCCTATTTAACACCAATTCCTCCCTGGAAATTAGGGGAGAGAAGCTTTCAAAGACCCTACTTGCATCTTTGCTCATAGATTAGATGGGAATTGCCCTTTCTGTAATCTCCTCACTGGTCCTGCACACTGAAATTCAGATGAACAAAGTTACTGGAGTTCTCTCTCTCTCTCTCCTTGCCTCCTCACATGCCTGCCTCTGTGTTATTGTTTGAAGGAGCAATATATTGATATTTCTTTCTGTATTTGAATTTTTCTTTAAAAAATGTTTGGAGTGCATTTGTGAAAACTGCACAGGATCTAAAAATAAAGAGAGAGAGAGAAAAGTTGTGAGAGATGATGGATAAATAGACAAAAAGTTAAAGACATACATTTCTTCCCTCGTGTATTTTATCTATTTACTTTTTACATAAGAAGGTTCTTTTTTTTGCAGTCTTCTGTATTTGGGAGAAAATCCCATTGACCTCAAACTGCCTTATGATCAAATATCTGTGGCTTGCTGTAGTTCCTGTCACGGACCAGATGTCTTCTAGAAACCTTGTCAGCTTCATTGCCAGATTTTAACACCTGTCAAGTAGAAATGTACAGGCATCTCCCACCTATTCAACAGTTTAGGGACCAGAAAACTGTCAAAAAGTGGAAATAGTTGAAACGTGGAAGCGTTATGTACTCTGGTCTCTAATTTGTCAAATGAGCAGGGGATCCAAAGAGAAAGGAAAAAACCTTCCTCAGAAAAGAAGGTATTCCGCCCCCCTCTGTGTGTACATGCCTGCGCTGGTCCTGTCAGCCTCTCTGCCTCCCTCCCTGGCTGATCTACTCTCTTCACTGGTATCAGAAAAGACCTTGGTGAAACCTGGACCTGCAACCAATTCTAGTTCAAAACAGTTGCATCCTTTTGGGATCATAGAGTTGGAAGGGGCCCTGTAGGACACCATTTCCAACCCCTGAGCTTCTAAACCACATAGCTTTCCAGACTCTGTTTGAAGGCATATAAAGAAGGAGACCCCTCTCTAGGCAATTGGTTCTGTTGCTGAACTGCTCTCGCTGTCAATAAGTTCTTTCTAATGTTCAATATAAATGTTATGTGTCTCTCCATTATTATTATTCAGTATTAGTTTATTCATTTATATCCCACCTTCTTCCCAAGAATGGGACTCAAGATAGCTAACAACATACCTAAAACTATACAGATTGGGGGGGAAACCCTCTGTAAACATTTTTATAAAAGTACCTGCATAAATATATACTTATCTATTGAAATACATTTTATTATTTCAGCCCAGTTTTCTAGTTTATCTATTTTCAAATTATGTTTCTATTTTCTAACATGTAACCCCCCCCCCCCAAGTTTTGTATCATCTGAAAATCTAAACATGACTCCTTCCATCCCATCTAAATCCTTGGTAAAAATATTCAAGAATGTCAGCCTTAGGACAGAACCTCTGGGACTCCACTTGAGACCTCCTTCCAATTTGAAGCACAGTCACTGATGACAACTCTTTGAGCGTGGTTTTCCAACTAATTATGGATCCATCTAAAGGTGTTTCCATTTATTCCATATTTAGTTAGTTTGCTAATCAAAATATTACGGAGGACCTAATGAAATGCTTTGCTGAAATCAAGATAAATGACATCCACGGCATTCCCTCCATCTACTGAAATAGTTATGATGTAGTTATAAATATGTCAAGGTAAAAGTCCATCAATATTATCATGTCATCCTGTTCTTGTCAGTAGGAACACACACAGGAAGCCTGTTTGAAGTGATTGAATTATAAATTTAAGCCAGAATCTTGTATCAATATTATATATGCATATATGTAACTACAATGCTACACAAAGAGTTTGCTGGTTGCTGTTTCCACCCCTCCTGTGAACAATCCCTATTGTGATAATTCCCCCATTTGTGCAGGAGGATGGATAGGAATGTCAGCCAGTTCCTTCCTAAGCAACAGGGAAATGGACTCTAATCAAGAGCTGCTTCTTGTAAATGGAGACTGGAGATCTTTCACTGTCCCAATGTAGCCCCTAAACTAGGATTGTAAATATATAACAGTCATGACATTACATAACATTAATTGCAGTTAATATAGCATTAAAAACTGCCATCCAGGATTCCAGACCCTTGTTATCAATTGACTGATTGATCAACAGATCCTCCTATCTAGTGAATCTCATTAAATACGGTCTACCTCTGCCACACATGCATTTGTAATTGGTCTCTAACAGTATTATATCATATTATATGAGTGCATTTTTAAAGGGGTTACTATTTTTAAAACATTAAACTGGTCTTCAGGCATTTTAGATACTTCTCAGTATTTGAAAACTCTAGAATGAGAAACTACTGTGATACTGATACAGATTCAGAAGTCTGCTGTGCCAGACTGGGTGGCATCTAGTATAGAAAAATTGTATTTAATTAACCATAATGTAAGACGGTCTGGCCTGGGCTTGCACAATTAGCCCAAGTCTGGGCATTGACTTCAGAAGGTCAGATCAGCACTCCTTATATATATGTACACACACAGATGTAAGGAAATAAAAAGATTTAGGTGGTCCTACTTGTTAAGTTACTCATTAGTATCTGTAGCATATATTTATCAAGAGACATACAGATGTAGATACAAATACCCAACATTGTTGAAACTACTTTTTCCTCTGAAAAAGAGTTCAAGGGGGAAAGATAGGTTAACAAATGGCCTTTTATTGCTCTGTGACTTTTATAATTTCGAGGTGTGTGTGTGTGTGTGTTTTTAATAAAACTTGCTACAAGACACCTTTATTTTATTTTTGCTCTCAATGTTTATAGCTCTTTGGCGGTGTCCTAATCTATAAATAAATACAGAGAAAGAAAGAGCTACTTCCATATTTCCTAGGTGGTTTCATCGCATGCTATTGATTTCCGTACACTCTTTTGACTACAAATATTATGAAAGACTAACACAGAAAAGGGAAAATATGGGTGAAATAAGGCAGTCTGGATCTGCAAAAGAAAACCCGGGTTTGATATGATGAGCAAAAATTAGTGGGCTTTGCCCTATCTTTACATCCAGAACTTTGTCCTGACAGAGGCATTCACTGGTTCAGGCTGATGTTGCTGAACAACCTGGAATAGGTGCAGGCTTGTCCATTCCCGAACATGTATTAGACTGGGAAGACAAGGAGGAGAATTTCCTGCTCCGTGCAGGAAAGCAACCTGGATTGAAGATAAGAGATAAGAGTGGGATTTCCCTGTTAGCAATTTCCCTTGTCTTTCTCTAGCACCAAAGAAATTCCACTGTTATCTCTGATCAGGGAACCTTTTAATGCTTTTGAGTCTTCATTTTGTTATGCACTGCTTTTGACCTATGAAGCCCTAAATGGGTTAGGGGCAAGATATATGAAAGATTGCTTCTTCCTGATTGTCCAAAATCTTAGAACCTGTTGCATGTCCCATCATACTAAGAGGCTAAATGATTAGTAATAACAATGGAAAGAATATACACAAGTACTGAAATAACAGGTGAAAAGAAGGTTTCTGAACCCCCAAAGAAGGATCCTGAGTGACGAGAATCTTTGCAATTCAGGATTCATTTGCAAAAAGACAAACCTCAAATATGAAGTCAAAGGCTTTCATGGCCGGCATCCATTGTTTTTTGTGGGTTTTTTGGTCTATGTGGCCATGTTCTAGAAGAGTTTATTCCTGGCATTTTCCTTCTCTGAAGGCAAAATGCATTCTCTGAAGATGATGGCGAAACGTCAGGAATAAACTCTTCTAGAACATAGCCACATAGCCCGAAAAAAACACAAAAAACTATAAACCCCAAATATTCCACTTCCTACGTGTTTTTGTTTTGTTTTCTTTTAACAGAAAATGACTTTTTAATGCCTCTTTGTTGGTTTCTATGCAGAAAACATGATTTTATTCACCAGCAGCAATTTCCCTGCACATACTTTTTTCTATACATTAAATGCCATTTTTTCTTCCCCCCCCCCCAAAAAAAAAGTTACATGGGATCTTTGTGCACCAATGAAACTACACATTTAATGAAGATTTACATCTCTAATGAGTACATATGACAATACTTTTTTTTCTGTAGCAGCATCTCAGTGATGGAACTTTCTTCCTAATAGAGATCAAGCTTGTCCCGTGCCTATAAAACTTCCACCAGGCAGCTAAAATTGTTTTGGTCCATCTGGATGCAGTCTTTTAAAATTAGCTTTTAAAATCACTTTTAATCTGTTTATAAATATGTTTTATTTATCTTGTCGATCACTTTGGGGGCTCTGGAAGGCAGAAAAGTGTTTGATAACTATTTTTTATGAATAAATAAACAGCACTGCTTGAATGTAATTAATGAAAAAGCCAGAGTTAAAGAGAACAATTTGTAACATGGATGAACTTTCTGTCCAAGGCAAGTTTTGCATTCTCTTTGTTAGCCAGTTGAAGCAAGACTTCATGTGAAAAATGTCTACATTCCCAAGTGGCTTTTTAGCACATGATTTACCAATATGAAAGTACTGCAAATAGTTTATTTTTTCAAATTTGCCCTCTGCTCCTGCATACTCTATTGGTTCTTGTTGATGAGTGAAAACTTGGTATATTGCATTATGTGTGTCTGTGCGCCCCTTCAAGTCATCTGCTGGCCTATGGGGATTCCATTTATTTCATAGGATTATCTTAGGCAAGGAATACTCAGAGGTGGGCATTATACAACAGGGAACTGCTATCTATGAAGGATCTATCACCTTCAGCTTCAAGCAAAAGTACCATTAGGAAGTGTCAAGATGCATTTAGAAATTATATGGAGGTGGGATGTTTGTTTGTTTGCTTGTGTGTGTCATGTCTCTCAACAGGTCATTACATTCAAACAGTTCCACTGAAATTAATCAGACTTGGTTCAAAGTAAATGGAAATGGAAAGAAGCTAAAGTACTGTGATGATAATGAAGACAGTTATAAACTGAGTGATTTTTTGTTGTTTATTTTTGGCTGTGAAACAATGATTTAGTGTGAAATGGATTGCTAGTACTGCATCCATCAAGAACTCTTGCTGTTTTTGTCAGATCTGGAGTCTTCTCTTTGGACTGATGATTTGAGTCTCCTCCATTCCTTTACTGTAATTAATGGTAAGTGCAACAGTACATCTCTGAGGTCACTAAAAATAATTCACACAAGCATTTTTACAGTGTAAGAACTTGACTAATTTAGGTCATTTTGAAAAATTGAACATGTTTTTTAAAAATCATATGGCAACCAGAGTTGTAGCAGATATCATCTTGTGATTCTATTGGTCCCAACTTGCAGATTAGATCACTGTAGGTGAGAGTCAGTGACTTGCTAGTTCCAGTCTGATCCCAGTGGATCTGGATTTGAACCCCTCTGTGTGAAAATTTAAATTTGTATGGGAGCCATTCATTTCAGTGCCAGGTTTCATTCATAGCAGTCAATATCTTAAAGCTTGTACAAAAAGCAGTTGTTTTCCACTCAGCTAATAAGGTTTTAAGAGGCTAAGCCAGTGCAAGGGACTGCAGTCTATGATTTTGCAGTAGCCTTGTCTAATTTATTCAGTGCCTGGAGTACATCAACAAGGAGTAAATATAATGTGTGCGTGTGTGTGCGTGCGCACCATTGAAACCATCTGGCATCAGTATGATTCTTCAGTGAGTTTTAAGGGAATGCATGAGGTTTTCCCAGTAACTTGGAGAATGTGAGAAGAAAGTAAATATTTGCTAAACTGTGCCAAAGAATGACAACATATCCACAGAGACATCTGCAGCATGCACCCCCTGCAAACTTAAGCCAGTCCAATGAGGAAAAGTGAAGTCTACCAAAAGTCTGGAAATATGGAAAATGTACTCATCATTCACAGTAACTCCACTGTCACATTTCTATACATTGTGCTAAGAGCCATGCAGCCCTTTTGCAAATTTTGGCTCCTTCTCTGCAAGCATCTCTCACCCAGGAAAAACGTTTTGACTGACAAATAAAAAAAAAAAAATAGCTACTCCTGCAAACCTCTAAGAATTTCAATTCAACCTTAAAAATAAGGCACATGGCCTTCCTTTAACTTGTGTTGCCACAGACCACTAAACAAAGATGGCTGTGTTTGAAAAATTGGAAGTAGACTGTCAGCCACTTACATCCTTTGAGGAATACTGGTGCAGTTTGTGGGCCCTTAGAACTTGCCCCTGCCTACTGTACCTTAAGATGAGCTATGCCCATTCAAGTCATCACCAAACAAATCCTTTATGAGGCTCTTTGCCACTCTTCTCACTGATGTTTCGTTCTTCTTTTTTAAAACTGTGAAATCAGCGTCACCATGCTTGATATCTCTTGTTTCTCTGTGTGAGATTCTCACCAGGACTAATGATTTTACACATTTGGTTCTTATGCGAAACATCTGGACTGGAACTGAACACAACAGAAAACCAGTTGCCTTCTTTGATCCTGGAAGTTATTTCTTGTCTGACAACAATTCCTAAGAGAGTTGCAAATTGGCTTTGTCTGGGAGAAGAAAAATATGGGCTGTCCTCTTTCTTTCAATTCTGGCAATTCTTCATGTTAGCACTTCTCTTTTTCTTTAGGAAAGATCATATGGGGGAACCAAAATAGCAAGTTAAACTACAGAAAATATACATTCAGACCACTGATTCTTTGCTAGGAAAGAAGGAAATGTTTTCTTTCCCATTTACTGATCTTTCCCTCCTTTGCTCCCATCCATTTTTGACTACTATGTATGTGAGCTTGTCACTTATGCCTCAGCCATGAAGTAGACTAATTAAAAATAATTCCCCTGGTTTACTACATATCAAAACCAGAGCAGCAGCTGCCATTGCATACAGCACTGAGCTAACAGTGATAGCATTTTGCTGTTCAGAATGGTACTGTTTCCTAGATGGTTCATCTTCCTCTGCTGACTGTTTTGCCATTTTGTTCAATGGTCAGATTTGCAATCAGAGTTCAATATTTCTGAACAAAAGACCATGCAAAGATGTGCATTTGAGCTTGTCATTTCAGAATCGTGAAGAAGACTAGTGCCTGTTAAGACTCTAAGGTAGGTGGAAAGATGATACTGGCCACCAAAAGCTCATAGTGTTTCACTTGGGAAAATGCTATGACATTTTCTAAAGTCCAAAACACACTGTAGAAATCATCCAGTTTGAGACTCCTTTAACTGCCCTGGCAGTTAAATCCTAGGAATTTGTTGTTTATTGTGGAAGCAGAGCTCTCTGACAGAGAAGGTTAAAACTATAGTTCCCCGAATTCCCTAGCATTGAGTCAGGACGGTTAAAGCAGTACCAGACTGGATTATTTCTGCTGTGTGGATTGGATTTACAGCTCTTTGTTAGGCTGGGAAACAATTTTTATGCATAAAAATACATATGGAATTATAGATTTTTATTTCTGTGTGTAGTATGTTTACAGTCTGTCATCCTTTCCAAATGTCTCTTTAAAATAACATTTAATATTTACATAGCAGTTGAAATTGTTAAGGAAATTTCTGATAGGAATCCAGTTCCCCTTTTCTATAGTGACATTAAGTAGATGTTCTTGTCTTAAAGCTTCATGTACCTCACGGAGTTGTTGTGAAGATATGAGGAAAGTTCATCTGTGTTGAGGTGACTAATTTGGATTCAACATGGTTTTGTATTTTTAGCATTATTATAAAATCAATAATGCTCCTATTAAGGAGAACTGGAATGCCGCTAGTAAAAATAAGCAGACACAGGCTCAGCTTTTTGGTCTGTATAAATAAATTAACCAGCAGTGAATAAGAAAAAAGATGGTATGTTACGGTGCTCTAATGAAAAGGACATATACATAATTATTTAAAAATCTCTTCACATAAACATTTTTAGTTTTTTTTTAAATGGTGGGAATTTTTTGAACTTCACATCAAATGATTTGAAAGAAAATCAAATATATATTTTAGATAGTGTCCCAGTAACTTTTTCATATTCGGGTGTACTAAATTCCTTCTGACCCATGTTGTGAACACATGTTGGATCCATCCTTCCTAGGACTAATGTGTTTTATATGATTTTCATTCTACACTCAGTTTAATCTTATTTTAATCTTATCTTTTTGTATGTTTTTGTTGTTATTAAAGTTTATTTTAGTTATATGTGGCTTTATTTGCACCTCTTTTTATTCTGTAAGTCAACTTGAGTCCCACTTTGATATAGGGGCAATCAGAATCAGTTAATAAACAGGGAATAGTCACATGAGTGGGTGTTATATAAATTCACACTAGAGTTAGAAAGTGACTTTAAAACAACAACAACAACATTGCATTCAATTATACCTAATTCAGCTTCAGATGTGTGTTTAGTCTGTTAGTGGAAAAGTGTACACTACAACCCCATCTCCATCCCTGTTAGTTTGATAGCTTTGATATTTGCTATCCCACATGTTTGGGGGTCCATCTGTTAGAGAGGGCACCCGGGATCTCCTTTGACTGAATATTAGTGATGATTCCAGCAGGCAATTCTGTTTCTTCATGGCAATAACTCTCTTTCTTCAATCAGTCTCCAGAGAAAAGAAAATGTCAGCACACTGGAGTCCCAGAAAGTGAGTTTTCAATCATCAGGAAAGGCAATAGCATCCATGAAATTACCCTCTTGAGTAGGTCTGATGTGATGGTCTGGCTATGTGACACAAACTCCAAATCCTTCTCTACAACTTTTCTTTCTTATAATAATCATACAATCACACATTATCAAAAAGGGCATCAGGACAAAGTCTATTTATACAAATGCAAATATATAGTAACAGATGGATTTCCCCCTACCTTCAGTATCTCCTGGCTTGCATTATCCTGGCCTTTCCCAGGAATTTTTCTCCCCTCTTTCCAATGAATAGGTGATCAGGCAGTCAATAGTTTTTCTGTCTATCAAGGCACAGAAAGATTGAAGTAGGAATAGCTGTCTTGCCAGTTCCCTTTCGTATGCTTCTTCATATAGAAATTACATCTTTCTTGTATATCTCTATCATACTCCACTGTCAGCGTTATCCCTTATCAAGAGTATAAGCAAATGCTTCTGAAACAACCTGGAACCTTTGATTCTGTATATAACAACTCCATATAGTAAACTATAGTAAACTATGGGAGTTATCACTTGGAACATCTTCATAGTAGAAAAGAACTTTCAGATTTATAGTTTTTTTGTGGGTTTTTCAGGCTCTGTGGCCATGTTCTAGAAGAGTTTATTCCTGATGCTTCACCAGCATCTGTGGCTGGCATCTTCAGAGAATGCTGGCATGGAAGAGAGTGGGGTATATATACTGTTGGTTGAGAGGAGGTGATTTGCATGTTAATCTGTGTATTGTTCAGATTCTTGATTGATTCTACCCACTTTGGCCCTCCTCCTGGACAAGAAGAAGAACAATGATTTCCTCTACGGACATAGCAGCAAGAGCTTTCTGGTTTGGTCCTTGTTTCTGGTCCCTTTGTTTGGCTCAGTTCCTGGCTCACTTTTGATAGCTGTCTACAGAACATGATTTTCTGCATCTACTATGAGCTATTGCCATTGGCTGTGTTTGAATATACGTGTTTGTGTGGATATAGGTCTCTGCATGGAGTTATCCAGAAGAAGGGCCAAAGTGGGGAAAATCAATCAAGAATCTGAAAGTTTTTTCTACTAAGACAATGTTCCAAATGATGGTGTTTCAAGTCTAGTTTACTATATGGGGCTGCTATATACAGAATCAACAGTGGGAACAACAGAAATAATGAACCCATGTTTCAAATTGTTTCATCCGGTTCTGCTGAAGATTTTTTCAAAGATCTATTGAATTTAAAGTTCATGATCCTTTTTGCAGCAAAGAACTGGGAAAAGGAAAAGTATGGGTCAAGACCCAGCAAATGCAAATGACAACCACCCTGTAGGCCTTGCCATTCAACAACAGAACAATACACAGATTAACATGTAAATAACCTCCTCTCAACCAACAGTATATATACCCCACTCTCTTCCATGCCAGCATTCTCCGAAGATGCCAGCCGCAGCTGCTGGTGAAATGTCAGGAATAAACTCTTCTAGAACATGGCGTCATAGCCTGAAAAAACCACAAAAAACTATGGATGCCGGCCGTGAAAGCCTTTGAATTCACAACTGCGCAGCAAGTAATACATAATGCTACTCTGTAATCATATTACTTGTGTAATGGTCAATATAAACTACAAGTGTATATAATAAGACATACTAGTAATATAGATACAATAAGACATGTAGAAAAGATAAGTTTTCATAAGTTGTCATTAGTTTTATGACAAACCTATGTAAAAGGAAATGTACAAATAGTTTTAATACTCCATGGACTAAATAATCCTTTTAAATTCCTAGATTTTGAATATCCTGTAACGGGGCGATTTGCAGAATGGCATGATATTGTTGCTGCATGGTCCATAGCATTTAGTGGTTTTCCACCAAACTGCAACAGAAAACTGCAATGTCTTTTTAAAAAAAATAAAAAATAAAAATTCTAGGGAGCACTGGAGAGCATGGTGTAAAAATGGTTTAAGAGTTGTATGTGCACCGGAGGGATAAGTGGTAAAAAGAAATAGATGGGGGAAATTTGCCAGAGGCTTGGAACTTCCTTTCCCTTGTTTATACTACTTATCCCAATGAAGCTTTCTAGTGCAGTTAAGCACTTACACACTATTGTGGAATTGTACTTGGTCCCAACAAAATTATTGCCTGTTGAGTTTGGATTTTTTTTTTAAAATGTAACTGCAACGAACTACAGTGGGCCCTTCTCTTACATGGGGGTGCCATTCTGGATCCCCCCATAAGGGAAATTCCATGTATGCTCACAATCCATTGAAAATAATGGGATATATGCTTGTGGCAGAGTGTGGTGCATGCGCCATGGGTGCACATGCCATATGTTTGATTGTTATGTGACTTCAGTGTAAGCTTGAAGCCATGTATAGTGTGCCCGCGTATGATGCTGGTGCACTGTAATATTGGAGAAGGGGCTTAGAACAGCTCTTGTCCAGAAGCTCATGACAGGTGTGGTTGCAGCATGTAGCTCCTTCTCTCCTGCTGTGCCATGTAGTAAATGGTTCCCATAGTGGCACAGGTGATGTAACCTGCCCTTATGTGCTGACTTGAAACTGTAGTTCTATCCGTACATCGGGCTTCCCTTCCTTGGTGGTGCCCCCCCCCCTTCCTGTAACTAATGCAAATTCCCACCTAGTATCATTCTTTGGGGTCTTAAAGTAATTTTTAAGGAGAACCTATTGAGACAGTCTGAAAGTAAGCTCAAATCATATTTAATATTTTCCCCTAACTCATGGTATATCCTTTAGGTTTTTTTTTTTAAAGTGTAATGTCATAACCTTTTATCAAGACCCTTTTCTGTTACAATTCTACTGCTACCAACAAAAAGTACTGAGTAGTTTCAGAGAAATGAAAGGGGTTACTTAAACCTAAATACTGACGTGAATTTGGGCATTTAGTGCCCCAATGGATCAACAACCATCTTATTCCCTTGAGTGGAATTAATCAGCAGAATAGAGAACTTTAGTTGGCAAAGTAATGCTGGGACAAAAAGGCGTTTAGGAAAATGATAGTCAGTATTGCCACCATCATGAAATGTTTAATGTTTGAGTTTCACTCTTCCTTCCACTTTTTAACTTTTTAGGAAGTCCTGTTATGATACAGTGTATTTGGCTTTAAAAACAGAGCAATTATTTTCATGCTGCCCACTCCCATCAGCAATTTCATGTCTCTTGTGGTTGTCTCTTTCATGGCTAGCCACCCTTTTTCATGGCTAGCCAATATTATTATTGGCAAACTTAAAATTCTGATGTTGTTTCAGACGTTCTTAAGATGTGAAGCACACAAGCTCTTTTTATTTCTCTTCTGCCTACTGAGATTATTTCAACTCCACATACGTAAAGCCTCACATTATGCAAGAAATTAATCATATCATGGTAAAGTAGCTACTGGGTCTTTGCCAAGGGCCATAAACAGTGGTCAAAATGTGGGCCAACCATTTACCTATGGATTAATAAAAGCTCCAGATTCAGTGGAGTGACTTACAATTTTTGCACTGTGAATTATAAAGTTTGCCAGACATAAAATGCCATCCAAGGAATTGTGTTACTCAACTGTTTTTAATATAGATATATAGAGAGAGGCTTAATATTCAGGATTTAGTCTAACCTTACCTATGTTCAGTTTTGCTCTTGCATGCCTATGTAGGATAAGTTTGATCTCAAAGCTTAACCTGCCTTTAGGTAAACTGAGGAACTGTCCAAAGTAAAAGACTGTGGTGTCTTGAAGGGAAAGCAAATTGTTAATTAATCATAAGATTCTCTTTATCATATGACAAAATAATTTGATTGGTTTTGGGCATTCTGCATTTTGACTTGGGGGGGGGGTATGAAGCTGCCTTTTTAAAACTCTGCCTTGGGAAACTCCAGTCTTGTGTCAGGCCTGGTTGAAATATTTCTGTGGGGGAAAAAAGATCTGTACAGAAGTACTATTTTCTGTGAATTTTCTGCAGAATGAGTTCATTAACCTGCACATTCTAATTACATGTATTTAACACTATTCTATTAAATCCAGACCTTATAGAGTTGTCTATAAATTAAAATGAATAATTTACATATTCCCAAAAAGCGTACAAGTAAATGTTTTATATACCATAGCCATAATTGGGTGTGTGTGTTTTGGTTTTTTGTTTCTTTGTTTGTTTTACAAATATTCTGTTTTGTTTTTGCTACTCTGACATTGGAAAGATTTTGCAAAGTACTAGCCTGCCTTTGAAGTCAAACTAGATCCCCAAAGTACTTTGTAAAGACCATTTATTTACAGTACTTTGTTTGCAAAAATCTCTTTGATGGATGCAAATAAATCACCTTGCAACATCCCAATGAAACAGGCTAGAATAAGAAGACAATTACAGAAGTGCTGACATGCAATTGACACTCTACTGGAGTCAGATTCCAACCAGCATGGGCAATGGTTGTGGAACAGAGAGTTATAGTCTACCAACATTTGCAGAGCCATTGTTTCTCCACTCTTGGCTGACAATAAATCAGAAGACATCACAGTTGAAGACAGATTGGAATATAGCTTGCGTTCACACAAATATTGGAATGGACTACCTTGGGTCATGGCAGACTCTCCTTTGTTGAAGCAGTTTAAAAAGTGGTTGGATGGCTATTTCTCAGGAGCACTTCAGCTGTGTATTTCTCCATGGCACAGGGTTGGACCTGATGGTCTTTGAGATCGTTTCTGATACTATGATCCTAAACTTTAAACACTACCCATTGTACCACATACACAACTTCAAGCTTTCACTGAAGAAGCTGCTTTGGAGAATGAAAAGTTACAGGTCACAAAAGAGCAGCTAAATCTCTGACTCACTTTATTAAAGAAAGGCAGGAGCTATAGTAAAAGACATGGGGCTGTGGACATGTAGGCATGCTTGAATGATCTGTTTTGCATGTTTGTTGCCTATCTAATGGTGAGGCTCACTTCATTTGAGACTGGTCTAATTAATTTGACAGTACGGGAAACTTGCTCTTCCTGTTCACACTTATTATTCATCTCTGCAGAATGCCCTGTAGGGCATATATAGCACAATAAAGCAGTATTTACCAATCCCTTGATACTAAGTACATCTTTTAAGCTGCCTCAGTACAATACAGCAGTGAGAATATGTGACTTAAGGGGAGCCAAAGAAAGATGATATCTTCCAGAACTGTGTCAATTTTAAACAAGACTCATAAGTAAAGCAGGAAAAGGAAATATTCTTTATTTGTTGTTATAGTTTTCACATTCTGCCAGGGGCTTGTTTTAAAAATTCACTTGATGCCCACTGTGTTTTGATAACTTCAGGGAAAGCAAAGCAAATGGCAGAACAGTCTGAGTGACTCAATACAATCATATAATGTTAGTCCACACACATCGAACCCACCAAAAATCACAAACCACAGGGTTCTTTCTTACAGGCTTCTTTTCTTACTTTAAACCAGATTTGAATGAGAATTCAGCATGAAACAAAATGGAAAAGCCCTTCATCAGGTAGAAGAGTAAACCAGCCATATAAGTGAAAAAAAGAGATGAGAATTTAGAAGGTGTTCAATGAAAATACTGAAACCAAACCCATAAGTCAGGGAAAGGATGTATATACACTGCACACCTATTGTGGTTTGAAACCACTTTAACTGTAATATTTCCATCCAATCTTATCATCACCGTCACCATCATTATCATCGTCATCTATTCTATTCATATCCCACCTTTTTCCAAGTCCAGGACCCAAGGTAGCTTATAACAGTTAAACATAGCTAAGAAAAAAAAATCACAGCATACAACAGTTTACACACACACACACACACACACACACACACACACACACAATGTATATATCTGTTGAAAATATAAATGATTAAAATTATTGAAAGGAAATTAAAGGATCTAAAGGTAATTAAGCAAATAGAAAATACAACATAGTATACAGGGCATTTGCCCCTTCTGTAATCAGTCATCAAAGGCTGCTAAAACAAAAAGGTCTCCACCTGCCTATATAAGATAACAGGAAAGGCTCCAATCTATTCTCTCTGGGAAGGGTGTTCCAAAGCCTGGGAGAAGCCACTAAGAAGGCCTTCTCCCTTGTCACCACCAGATATACCTGTAAGAACGGTGGGAGAAAGAGAAATCTTCTTCAGAAGTTCTCAGACCATGGGTAGACTCATATGGGACAATACACATTTGAGCTCTTTTGTGGAGAAGTGAAAATACAAATCCCAGGATTCTGTAGGATATTTCTGTATTTATTTCTTATGATTATTATTTTATTACTTTGAAAAGATAATTTTCAAGTTTTCAAATAATAAAACAATTTTATTATTTTATTTCCAGGATTTATATGCTGTATTTCTCCCACAATGGGAAGTCATGACAAGTTATAAAGTTATGACAATTAAAGTGATATTAAATAGCTTTTTGTTTTATAGATGCATTCTTAGCAAATGTAGGAAGTTGGCTTCCCTCTTTCCTATCAAAAAGAACATTTTGCTTTTTTTTAAAAAATAAAGACTTTTATTTACTTTTAAAAGATACAATAACAACAATAACAATAAAAAGAAAAGAAAAACCCAAAATCTACATACACATGGCACAAACAACAGTAATTGCCTACTAAGATAGACTAACTATTAACATGTATTGTGACACATATAATGCAAAACAATGCAAAACATATAAAAGCTGAACCAAAAAACAAGAAAGAAAATTCTTTCTTATCACTGATTCATTTAGTCATATCAATGAAAAAAAAAAGAAGAACATTTTGCTCCATCTGCAACACACCCTGGGACTACAGAGCTGAAGGAACACATGCACTGGCCTCTGCCAGTGACCCAGGAACACTGGAACATTGGACTCATTACCTCCCAGGAAGAACACTGTGACAAACGGAAAACCAAAATCTAGCCCTGTATATCACCCAGAGAAAGTATAGCCGAAGGGTGTTTCCTTCCCCTTTCCTGGCCAGAATGAACACTCTGCCTCAACTATCAATTACTCTGGAACTACAGAAATGAAGAGAACCACACTGCCATAAGTTATAGGAAAGACTGTTGGGGTTGCTCCGGCACTTTTATCCAAGGAAGACTGACAACTGGGAAGGTCTGCTAGGCTCCAATTGGATATAAACACCTGTTTACAAAACTCATCATTTTGTTCTGGCATTGTTAACCTGACCTCATTTCTATATTTCCCTCCATTTCTTCTCCTTTATCCATTTTGTCTTGTTGGTTACAGGTCCTGTGTAACTTTCTTATTGCTGTCATGTGCTTTGGGAATTACATGATTGGGTGATATTGATGGCCAGCTTTTAACAATGAAAAGGAGGAGACAGTTTGCCACATTTCTCCAGTCTGCTTTTCTATTACCATAAATGTATCCAACCCATAACAACCCTTTTCTGTACTTCCACAATTTCATGAATGGACTTGGATCAAGGTCCCCCCTCCCCCACAACACATTGATTTTCTACATGAATGTTATTTTGCTGTATACGTCAGTTAGAAGATTGTGGAAGCCAGTGGGAAATTAATATTTTTTCCTCTTAAGTGAGGAAAAAAGGGACCCACTCTATTTGTTTTGGTCACAATTAGACTCTATTACTTACCACAATCTGGACTTAAGCCCAAATTTTGCTCCTGGAGGAAAACATGTAAATCCTACCACATGTTTAGTGATGTGAAATGAAAGACTGTGGAAGGACAAATGAGAGCAGAACTTCAGTGGGATTACTGCCTTGATAAAGGCTATGAGTGTTTGGCCCTTGGTCTGTTACATGAGAAAGACAGGTCTAGAAGCTCTTACAGAAAGATCAGCTGATCCATCACATTGTAAGCAACACATTTTTTAATTGTTCATTTTAGTCAAGGATCATTGGAACACAAGTCAATTTGCAATTTGATTAGAGTACAGAAAAAGCCTGAGGTCTATTCCTGGCAAAATGGGCAGAGCAGGGGAAGGGGGGCACTGTCAGAGTAATTCTGGCAAAATTTCATAAAAGATGTTAATCCTCTAATTAATTTTACGTATCAAGCAAGAATGAAGGTGGCTTGCAATTGAAGCAGAAAGCATCTTGCCAAGAAGTGCATTTTATCATACCTTTTCCTCCAGGAAAAAAACTCTTTACAACCTCTGTGGTGAGATATCTTGCCAGCTAATGAGTAGCTTTGAAGCAACATTCACAGACCATTTGCTTTGATGACATTTGGAGTTTTTTTGCCCACCCCTCTCCCCATTCCAAAGTTTATTTTAGCTGTAACAGCCAGACTACAGAACCATCAGAAAACTAATCAATACCGTAAGATCTGTCAGCTTTTAGTGAAAAACAAGATCACATCTTTTAACTCTTGACTTAGTGTACACATTTTAAAGTTAAACCTTATGAAGAAAGCTGAATGAATGATGCTTGCCTATATTCACAGGCACACAAGTGTGACACAACTTTCCTTCTGTGCATTAACTTCAAAAGCTCCTGCCAATCTGTGTTGGTTAGCCTTCCATAAAACTAAAATTACATGGTCATCATACATAATCTACTGATTGATTGCATCTGTCAGAATGTCACAAATAATGAATGTGTTGTATAGTTACACTGGGAAACGCATGACACTTACTGTGCAAAAGATAACAAAGACTACATGTTCATTCAGACTTTAGTGGAATCTCACAGGTATCAGTCAAATACACATCCTCTCACCTAATTTCTTCCTTTAGGTGGGGCCATGGTGCAGTCACCTTATCAGGACCTGAACGAAGTCTTTAAGAGTAGAATTACTTTCACCAGCTATTTCTTTGAAGTAAAGGTATATCAGAAGGAGTGATCCATAAGGGTCAGGGTCAGCCCAAGGTGTTGTACTCTCTGTGGAAGAGTAAGAAAAGACTATCACATCCCAAAGTCGAGGCTCATAGCATCCTAGGAGGAAGAGAAAAACGCATCCTCTAGTCCTTTCTTGTGGTAATAATGCTGTCACAATCAACTATATTTACTAACAATTTCCAGACCTATTATTAATCCAAAAACTGATGCATTTGGCATTGGCTTCACTGTGCCTTCTATTGGAAATGAGCACAGGGCAAACATATTCAGAAGATTTTGGGAAGCTTTATAGAAAAGCCAAGGAACCTTCTTACAAATCATACTGTTGAGTGAATGACAAAATTCTTCCAGCTGAAGGTGACAGTCTAGGGAAAATAGAAAAATAACAGAGGTAAACAAGTGGATTTGCAAATGGTGCCACCAAAACCCATGGTTCTTGGACCATGGCCTGTGCTTTCAGGTGGATGGAGTTCTGACAAGAAATGGGTTGCATCTCACAGTGGTTGGCAAGATTTTTTTTTGCCAAGTGTCTCAAAAGTCTGATCAGGAGGGCTTTAAATGCCACACCTTCTTTGTCTCATTCTTCTCAAAAAATGAAAACAGTGCTCAGCCTAAGGAAAATGGAGCAGATGATGCAACAGGGGAAATGCAGCATAGACTAGATAAAGAGGTAGTACAGGAATTTGCAGATGACACCAAATTAGGAGGAGTAGCTAATACCCCAGAGGACAGGATCAAAATTCAAAAGGACCTGAATAAATTAGAAAGCTGGGCCAAAACTAACAAAATGAATTTCAGCAGGGAGAAATGTAAGGTACTAGACACAATACGGTGTCTAGTTTACTGTGTCTATTTTCACCACAATAAAAAAGGATGCTGACAAACTAGACATTTCCAAAGGAGGGTGACTAAAATGGTGAAGGGTCTGGAAGCAATGCCTTATGTGGAGAGATTTAGAGAGCTGGGTATGTTTAGTCTGGAGAGGAGAAGATTAAGAGGTGATATGATTGTCCTGTTTAAAAAATTGAAAGGATGTCATACTGAATAAGACCCAGAGGAACAAATTTAAACTACAAGAAAAAGAGATTCTATCACAAAATTAGGAATAACTTCCTGATAGTAAGAGCTGTTTGACAGTGGAACACACTCCCTTGGAGTGTGGTGGAGTCTCTTTTTTTGGAGGATTCTTAACAGAGGCTGGATGACCATCTGTCAGGGGTCCTTTGATTTTGTGTTCCTGCATGGAAGAATGGGTTTCGACTGGATGGCCCTTGAGATCTCTTCCAACTCTATGAATCTATGGTACGATACAGACTGCCCCAAAGGGGATGACCTACTTGTGGTGAATTCCCCCCGGAGGGAAGCCGCAGCTGCCAAACCGCGCGGCTTCCCTCTGAAGTAAAAAACACGGGAAAAACAGGTTCCTTTCATGCTGCAGGGCAGACGTAATGAGCGCGCCAATGGCGCACTTGTGATGTAATTAACGCGCACTTACATCACAATGGCAACTTCCGTGTACATGAGACGCTGCCATTGTTATGCCACCTGCACATACTAGGGTTAGGGACCATGCAGTTGCCATGTGGTCCCTAATCCTAGTATCCCCGCCACCATGCCACAAAGGGCAAGTCTGTCTCAGGCCTATGATTCTGTGATTTACATAGAAATGTATGCCTTATTGTAGGAATGCCATTTTGCAGCTGTCTTAGAAATATTCCAGAGGCCATACAGAAACGAGAAAGCAGTTATATAGTGTTTTAGAATATTCATATCCATTAATTCAGTAATCTTTGCAACAACCTTATAAGTTAGCTCAGTATGGTCATCCATTCCTCCCACCCCACTCCCTTTTGGAGATGCAGGAGGAAGCTGACTGACAGTAGCTTATCAAATACAAGTTAATGAATTTATGGCAGATGTGAAATTTCCATTGGGGATCTCCTGTTTCACAAGTCAGGTTTGCTTTCTTGCTTGCACATTTGTTCATACATTCATTCTATAATCTCCACAATAGATATTTTTGAGGAGTCTACATAGCCAAATACAAACAAAAAGGAAAAAATGCAAATATTGTAATAAAATAGTGGCTGGAATTTGTCAGTCAGGAAATACTTATCTGGAAGGATACATTTTCAATAAAGATGGAAAACAGAAGTGATGACTAACTTCAATTGGAAGGACAAGTCTGAATGCTATGTCTCCTAGTAGATTCCAAATAGATTTTTACCCAGAACCAGTCCAAGACATTTTGCAACCCAAGGATATTCAACATTTGCCAAGATATTTTGGCACATGGGACATCAAATTTCACAACCACCTGTCTCACTCCCTGCCAGTAAACAAGAATCCAGCAAGAAACTTTCCTACTTCTTGGTAATAAATAAATAAAAGTTTCCTGCACTTTCATGACATGCAAAATGTTGTGAAATGCAGGGGTTGCTTTAGCTAAAGACAACAGTAGTGGCATCATAGCTAACACTTGTTAGTACTGCCCAGAAGAAGGCATGATAAACCACTCCAGGGGCCTTTTAACTTGAAAACTCTGTGATGAGACAATACAAAATGAAACAAGAGATAATGCCAAATGATGAGACTCCCAGGTCAGAAGTCACCCAGCAAGTTACTGGGGAAGAGCAGAGGACAAGTATGGTTAGCTCTATAGCTAAGGATGCAACAGGACTCAAGTAAAAAGGTTGTTCAACTGCTGGCATGTTCATGGGTAGAAGGAAAATCTGAAGCTGCACAAAACATATTATAGGTACACAGAATGTGAGAAGCATGAATCAGGGGATGCTAAAAGGAGAAATGGAAAGTATAAACATTACAATGCTTGGGGTGAGTGAGCTAAAGTAGACAAGAATAAAACATTTTGAGTCAGATAATTTTACAGTGTTTTGATCAGGAAATGAAAATTTAAGAAGAAAAGAGGTGGCATTAATACCGAGGAGAGACAAAAAGGTGGAGTACTGGGTCTCCCAAATTTAAAATGGTATTATAACATAAATCAATAGAGATACATTATAGATGGAATTACAGAGAATGGGGAATTAGATGATTAGAGATGGAAACAATAGGAATAGAGAAAAATTGGAAAATATGTTTGTTTGTTTTTTAGGGATTTCACCTTGAAAGAAATGTTAAAAAAAAACCTTTTCTGAAGAATATATTAGAGATTTGGAAAAAAATATAAAGAAAAATTAATGCCTGCTATCTAAGCACTAACCCCAGTTGTAATGTTAAAAAAATTTCCAATAAATTTAAAGGAAGAAAGAGTTAAAGAAACAAGAAATATATAGGATTAAAAAATGTATGGCAATAATGAAGGATAAAGGAGAAATAAAGGAGAAATTGCAAAGTCTAAAATTAACCAGGTTTAATTGTATTCAGTTGGAACTATGGACAAAAAATTGGTATAGGAAAATTATAGAATTTAGAGAATATATGAAATTTGAATAAATAATTAGGCAAAGAGAAAGTATGGAGGCAAATGAAAATTTGAAAGGTATTACAAGTGAAATATACACATTGCTATCAAAACATAATGAGAAAAAAAGACAATATGGGAGGATGACTTAGCACAAATAAGAAATGTTCAAGAATGGAGAAAAATTGGAATCAATGTCATTTAAAAAATGTATCTGTACAGATAAAGGAGAATTATTATAAATTAATTTGGAGATGGTATTTAACACTAGTAAGGTTAAACAATATAAATAAGAATTATTCAAGGATATGTTGGAGGGTTTGCCAAGAAATTGGTACTTATATTCATATGTGATGGGACTGTAGATCTGTAAAGAAATTTTGGCAATTAGTATTTAAAGAAATAAAAGAGATAACAGAAATTGGGTTAGAAATTTTCCATTCTCTCTTCAAAAACAAGACCAGAAGAAGATTGTGGCATAGACTGTAAATGGCTAATATAAAAATTAGAATACTAAACTATTGTGCCAAAATACAACCTGAAGAACATACCTGTAGAATTTAAAGATAATGCAAAAAATAGATTTGTGCCATTAAATTTAATTAAGCAGAAGTACAACAACAACAACAACCGAGAAGATTTTCAGACCAGCACTTAAGCACTGGTAAAACATTGCTAAATCGTTTAGGAAGCGTGAGTGTGTGAAAGCCTGACACCTTTCTTAAACGTCAGGGAATCGTGGGCTCCCCTCCAGCGTCCCTGAATTATTCAGGGAGAGGCAAATTCCTATGAATACAAAGTTTCCATTCATAGGAATTTGTCTCTCCCCAAACAATTCAGGGACTCTGGAGGAGAGTCGACGATCCCCTAATGTTTAGGAAGTGCATTAGGCTTTCACACACACACGCTTCCTAAATGTTTTAGCAGTGTTTTACCAGCACTTAAGCACAGGTCTGAAAATCTTTGAAATTTCTTGACTGCAGCTAGGGATATTGTCAGAGAGGAATGCAAAATGCCAAAAAGAAAAAGAAGCCTTAGTGGATAACAGCTGAAACTCTTCAAGCAGTTAAGGACAGATGAGAAGCAAAAGTAAAAGTAAAAATAAATGGGGATTGAAGGGCGGTACAGACCGGCACTTTATGCTAGCCTGTACAAGCAGTAAGGGCTGAGCATCTGCACACTCAAAACCTTTCCCATGCCACCAGGCCGCCTTCATAGCATGCGCCCATCCACACAGCACATGCCATGATGATGCACACTGGGTGCAGCACCCAAACGGCACCATGCGGAAGCCTTTTGGGGGCTTCTTTTTGGTCCTTCCACCACAGATTATGGTTGCCACGGCCTCCATCCGGTGCTCAAAGGGGCGGTGTTGAGCCGCCCATCTGTAGAGGCCCTGAATTAAAGTCAGAATCCTGAATGCAATTGTTCCCTTGTGCACAGGGAAAATAATAATGCATGCAGACAAATAGAAGATGGTAACAAAAAAAAGAACAAGAGACCTCCTCCTCAAGATCCAAGAAATCAATTGAACATTTAAACCAAGAGTGTGGATTATGTACAACAGGGGAAGACATGTCAAAGAATTCTTTAAAAAATGGTTGTGCCACAACATTTGACTATCCTAATGCATAACTTGTACAAAGCATAAGAGTTTGAACAGAATACAGAGGAACAGAATGGCTTCCATATGTCAAGGCCAGTTAGCTTGTCATATGTCCTGGAAAACCAGGAAAATCATGTATTAAAGGGTCTAAAAATGTTCTGGCCAGTTGGGCTGCTTGAATCCTAGATTCCCCCCTCCTTGAAGAGGATAGGTGGGAGGGAAGCCAAACTTACTCACAAGCCAAGGGCTAGCCAAATGTGGGCACAGCCTTTCTGTTCTTGGCTTTGCATTGCCTCAATCCTGGGACAAGCTCTCCATTATTTGACCCTTCCCAGTGTTTAAGGAGATGGAAGAGGTGAAAGGATAACACCTCTCTTCTCTCCACAGCTCTGTCTCTCTTCCTGTCCTTGCCTACAAAATGGGTAATGAGAGAACAAAGTCGGAGGCTTTAATGGCTGGCATCAATAGTTTTTTTGGGGGGGGTTTCAGACTATGGTGCCATATTGTTGATTTTGAGAATACAGTTGGGGAAATGTCAGTTATAACTATGGAGTGTATCATGTTTTGAAATTTAAAGTTTACATATGCATGATTTAAAATACTTTTAAAGAGGGGGCTGTTTTAACAAATGTTTTCTTATATTGTGACTTGCTGAATCCAAAGTTTTCTCTTTCTAAATCATATACTTTAGTGATAATCCTAAGAATGAGGACAGAGTTTGCTACTGGCTACTTGGGAGTTATGTTAGGCCTAGTCAAAGCTTGCCCGCAACATTTCATCAAAAGCAGTTAGTGTGGCCCTAAGGCCAAGTGGGTGCTAGCCATCACTCTCAGCCTCCTACATTCATATGCAAGCAAAAATTTGGGCAGAAAATCTAGCTTCCTTTTTTCACAAAAAGAAACATGCTCATGAATGAGGGAAGGAATCTCTGTCTCTTCTCTGCTTTTCCTTAGTGCCTTCCCTAGTTTCCAATGAGAAAAATAAATCCTCCACTATTTGATCCACACATGTGTGCACAAATAATTACAATACTTCTCTCTTTACTGCAGGAGAAAATGAATATTTGTCTGAAATATTTGCCTCATATTTGAACATTTCAAAGTGTTGCAGGGTTGCTGGGTTTTTGTTTGTTTGTTTGTTTGTAGACCCTATCTCTATTTTCTGTATAGGAAACTCATTTTCCTTTGGTCCTTTCAGTTCTGCAAATAACACACATCCATGAGAACCACAAGGTATCACATGTTGTTTGCTCCTAAATTTATGCCCATGCAAGGGAGATGAGAATATAGTCTTTTGAGTTTTACTTTTATTGTAACATTTCTCTTCTTTAATCAATGTTAAAATCTTTAAGTTGGATTTCTCATTTTCAGTGGCTTTGTATAATGTGTCTCAACCATATTCCTCATCTAATTTAATAAGGTGCAAGCTAAGGAAGTACTTAAGTTACTTATCAAGGGTTTCAGATGACACATTATTATTGTACTCAAAAGTCAATATTTGCTAATCATGTTAGTACAGGAACTCTTCCAGGTCTACAATTCATGGATTGCAAAGACATTTAAGATTAATTAAACCTATTTCTTCTCTCATTCCCCCTGTGTGCACAACTCTCCCTCTTCCCCCTGCCTCCCTGTTGGAATGGACAAATCAATGTCACTATAAGAGAATCCTGAATAGTTGACAGCTTCATGCTGAAGAGCTATTGAAGTTCTTAACTCTTATTTTTATAGACATTGCTCTAGTTACTTAATGCTGGAATATAGGAGGCACCAGACACTCTGCCATTTCCATTAAACTTAATGAAAAATCAGCATGTCTCAGGTTCCTTTCTATTGCATCCCATTCCAATATCGGACTGATAAGATGCAATTTCTGGGTTTACAATTTAATCCTGACTGCTCACGGCTGCTCCTCTGATTAAGAGTGTTTGGAAATGATCTTTTAGACAGGGAAGAGGCGGCTAAAGATTTCATGATTTATTTATTTCACTGAACATCACAGGGACATCTGAACCATATGATATACGTCCCCTTTTTAATGATTCCAAGCTGTTGATAAATTTGGGGCTCATAAAACCAAAGATTAATTGCATTTCCCAGAGCCAGGCATAATTTGCACAGGTGAAATTCAAGCTTCCATATGTAGGCTTGCCAATAATGTGCAGCCAGGATTTTCAGTATTACATATTTCCAGCCATACCTTGCCCAAGAGTAGAAGCTACAAAGAAGGAGTCCAAACTATGTGACAGGCTTTGGAAAAGTTGCGATATGAATACACATTAATTCCTGGATGTCCGTTTTATTAAAGAACAAGCAGACTGTTCCATGGATTTGCAGATGGGTATGTTTGTGTGTCATATTATTATTTGCTATTTGACGTTTTTAATTTATTGCCTGCTTTATTGAACCCTTTCCTGCATTGTTATGTATTTCGTATATGTATTATGCTATTATTTCTTAGATTGTACACCATGGGCAGGTTTACTCTTATCGATTTTATTGTTTGTATGTTCAGCGTTTTGCAATCTACAGCACTATATAAATAAAGCATAATAATAATAATATCCCATTTGTACCCTTTCTTCCTTCATCTTCTATCATATTCCCACACTCACAGAGCATTTAAAAAAAAATTACGGTACCAACTCCCCACACCAAAATACCACTACAGCTACTAATTTCAAGTAACCATGTACAGTCTTCCCTCCATTTTTGCGGGGGATCCGTTCCCCATGAAAATGAGAAATCACTCACATTCAAGCTTTATTGGCTCGAATGAAGGTGTGCTCCCGCAGGGGCATCCAGACGCACACTATGGGTTCATGCCCCATTTTAACTCCTTCCATTCACCTCCTGTGGATAATCAAGAGGCGCAGATCCCAAGTCTGCAAAAATAGAGGGAGGACTATATTTCCTGTTTCTTGAAATTAATTATAAGAGTTATTTTTTAGTTATTTCTTTTTTTAAAAAAGTTCCTGAATACTACAAGCTTACTGGTTAACTTTACAAAACACACTCTTTTGTCCCCTTCACTGTTTTCTCTCTCAGCACTTGAGGTAGAGCATGTGGAAGCAGCATGAGGTGCCACTTGCATTATGTGATATTCCTTCTCTACTATTTAATACAGGTTGAGTCTCCTTTATCCAGAATTCCGAAATCCAAAATATTCCAAAAACCAGATAACTTTTCTGTTGGTTAAATGTACACAAAACTGTTTCATGCACAAATGTATTAAAAATATTGTATAAAATATCATCAGGCTATGTGCATAAGGTGTATATGAGTTTCTTGAAGCCAATTCCATCCTCGATCCCTTTCAGTCTGGCTTCCGCCCAAGGCATTCTACAGAGACAGCTCTCACCAAGATCTCGAATGACCTTTTACAGGCCAAGGCTAATGGCCTTTACTCTGTTCTCATCCTTCTTGATCTGTCTGCAGCCTTTGACACCGTTGATCACTGTCTTCTAGTGGATATACTTTCTGACCATGGGTTCTCAGACTCTGTTCTCAACTGGTTTAGATCTTACTTGTCTGGCAGATCTTTTGCAGTAGTTGCAGGTGGTCAGACTTCATCTCCTGTTCCCTTATCTGTTGGAGTTCCCCAGGGCTCTGTTCTGGGTCCCCTTCTGTTTTCTCTCTACACACTGTCCTTAGGGAAACTCATCAGCTCTTTTGGCTTTTCCTACCATCTGTATGCCGATGACACTCAGCTGTATCTTTCCGCCCCTGACCTTTCTCCAAGGCTTGAACAGCAAGTTTCATCTTGCCTCACAGCTGTCTCGCAGTGGATGCGCCATCGGCGTTTGAAGCTCAACATGTCCAAGACAGAGCTTCTTGTCTTTCCTCCTAAGCCCACCCTTCAACACTCCTTTTCTGTCTCTGTGGACAACATTTCTATTCAACCAGTCCAGCAAGCCTGCAGTCTTGGTTTTATCTTTGACTCTTCTCTGTCGTGTATCCCTCAGATCCAGACCACAGCCAAGGCTTGTAGATTCTTTTTGTACAATATTGCCAAAATCCGACCATATCTCTCCGCATCTACTGCCAAGATCCTGGTCCATGCCCTAGTGGTCTCACGACTTGATTACTGTAATGTCCTCCTGGCTGGGCTTCCTTTTTCTCACCTCCGTCCTTTAATCTCTGTTCAGCATTCAGCTGCACGCATTATCACTTCCTCCCACCGCTACAGGAGGGAGCCATAGCAGTTAAATCATAGAATCAGAGTTGGAAGAGACCACAAGGGACATCCAGTCCAGTAACTGTGTAGTATGATGTATGAGCATGTCCTTAGAGTTGCAGTCATTCCAAAGCATGAAAAACAATACTTTAAAAACGAAAAACCTCTGAAAGCTCGAAATGCTGTACCACTCCTGTTTGCTCACATTGCTCCTCAGCCCTGCTGTTATTTTGTTACCTTTTAACCTAGAGCAGTTGTGATCCATTTGAAAAGAGAGGATGGTGTTTTAGGTTTAAAGTAACCATTAAATATAAATCATGCTGATCTTATTAGCAAAATTAACCAGGTATAATACTATCAAATTCCAGTAGGTGTAAAGCTATCTTTGGAAAATGATGTAAAGGTATATAATTCACATGAAGAAATACTAAGATGCTAAATACTAAAATGTTAAATCTTTAGATTATATTCCGTGTTTTCACTCATTACAAGTTTTACCTTACAACAGGGCTTGGCCAGAGTCTGGGAACTAAGCAAAAGAATGTTAATGACCCAGGATGGCCAGCGGATGTACAATAGAGCTAATGGCTGGAAGATATCTTGAGATCTCTCTGGAATGTTTGAAGCAGGAAAAATGTCAGAGCTTGGAATCCCCTTGTTAATGGAAGGGAGGCAATGCAAGGTGCATCTGCAGGAAGGAATGCAAGAGATGATTTCATATAAGATCCTGAAGATTAAGCCAAGCAATACACACAAATATTTGTCAGGAAAAATCAAGGGAAACCAAAATAAAGGAAATAGGTTAAGCATCAGATCAGAACTCTCAGCTCTGTGTAGATGATGTATTTAAAGATGCTATTTAAAGGAATAACTTCAAGTTCCTCTGCTAAATCAGAGGTGTGTTTAAAAAAAAGATGGAGTATGTTCTTCTCAATACTGTTTGCAAAAGTAACCTTCATACTAATTCAGAAGGAAGAGTTCGGCAGTGCCTTTATTAGATCACTGAATATCATTAAAAAGTCAACGCAATTTTTTTTTAAACTCTTGTTTAGGATGGACGTTGGGATGTGGGAAGCAGAAAAGTTGAAAAATCACACTGTCCTGATGCTGTATACTAGAGTTACACATTAATGAAATGTCTTCAATGTCATGTGGATGGTTTGTGAACGGGTTTTACAGTGTGGAAATTATGTAACATTAATTGGAATAATGGATATATAACATTGGTATTAAAACCAAACCACAGGTTTTTGTATGAATATGCACCACTCTTTAAGCTAAGAGGAAATGAAACTATTCTTCATATCTGAATAATTCATTTGGACAGGGCAATGTCAGTGGGATGTCCAATGGATTGGACATCACCAATCCATTCTGATTTTAAATGGATTGGAAACTCACTCAGGGTTCCCTGTCTCAGTGATTCTTTGCTGTGTCATTCCTGTGAATAGATTTTCTTTCATCGTAGACCACTTGATCAGGAATCTATGTCATATGTGGAAACTTAATGTGAAAAGAAGTCAGAAAACAAGTGCAGAAATATGCTTTCCCAACACCTGAGAGGAAGCAAGGATGGGAATAGTTATGCAATGTAGGACAGAGCTAGTATGCCATTCATAACTCTTTAATAGGACACTGGTTACCTGGTTATAGAATCACATAATCATAGAGTTGGAAGAGACCTCAAGGGCCACCCAGTCCAACCCCTTGTCATAGAGGAATACACAATCAAAGCACTCCTGACAGCTGGCTATCTAGCTTCCATTTAAGAACCTAAGAAGGAGACTCCACTATACTCTGAGGCACCATATTCCACTGTCAAACAGTTCTCACTTTCAAGACATTCTTTTTAATGCTGAGGTGGAATCTTTCCCCCTGTAGTTTGAATCCGTTATTCTGGATCCTAGTTTCTGGAATAGCAGGAAACATGCTTGCTCCATCCTCAATATGACATTCCTTCAAATATTTAAACAAGGCTATCATATAATAATAATTAATAATTTGTTTTATTTATATACCGCTATTCCAAAGATCATAGCGGTGAACAGCAAGTAAGCTAATTTTCACCCAACAGTCTGGGTACTCATTTTAGCGACCTCAGAAGGATGCAAGCCTGAGTCGAGCTTGGGCCATTTTTCTGGTTCTTGAACTCCAACCTTGTGGTTTTGAGTGAATGGCTGAGGCATTTAACCACTGTGCCACCAGGGCTCCACATCACCTCTTAAGCTTCTCTTCTCCAGGCTAAACATACCCAGTTCCCTAAGCTACTTCCTCATAGGGCTTGGTGGTTTCCAGACCCTTCACCATTAACTATTGATAACTGTTTTATTGTGTTTTAAGGGTGTTTTATTATTGTTAGCCGCCTCGATCTGCTTTGAGAGGCAGGATACAAATAATAATAATAATAATAATAATAATAACAACAACAACAACAACAACAACAACAACAACAATAACCATTTTGGTTGCCCTCCTCTGCACAAGCCCCAGCTGCTCAACATACTTTTTGAACTGTGGTGCCCAGAACTGGACACAATATTCCAGGTGAGGCCTGACCAAAGCAGAATATAGTGGCACCATTACTTCCCTTGATCTAGACACTATAGTTCTTTTGATGCAGCCTAGACGCTATATGTCCATTGATTCATACATTGCTGCATACACTGATACATACAAATGTCATGCTGATATTTATATTCTAAAATTGATAGTATTTTATGTAATTTCTAAGGAATGAAATATGTGGATGCACTGCTTCAAAATGACTTTCCCCCCAAATAACTGTATACAGGTGAATACATATAGACACCCCTCCTAACACAGATCTGAGATCCGCATCCTTGAAAATGTGTGGAGGGGTGACCTCCACTATTTACAATGGTGCACACACACGGGGGTGCGCCCCATTCAAGCCTATGCGGCTTGAATAAATGCAAGCCTCCATTTTTGCAGGACGGGGAACCAAAACGGATCCCCCATGAAAACAGAGGTCCAAATGTACTTGCATTCCATAAATGCATCAAAAGCAGTATACAGATTACTTTCTGCTGGTTTTTTTTTTTTTTAACTTGTGAGTTACACAAATACAGCAACAAAAGAGATGTTTCCTAGCAGCCAACATTAAAACACATGCACTATGTGCAAAATCCATTTTGACAAAGACAGCAGACTCAGGAAAAAAATAATTAATTATCTTCAATAAAGAAAAAAAACCCAACACACAGCCCCCATATGAGTTATTATGTCAATATATGAGACTGCCATTCGTATTTTAAAAAAATAAAATAGTAAAGCCACTCAACTATCATCCTGTTCATGTCAAAAATTACTACACTGAGAAGGAAATGGAGATGAGGGCTTAAGCAAACAGTCATAAATTAATTTATAATGAAACATGACACTCATAATTCAATGTGGAATGTACTTAAAATTGTGGTTACTAGTTATATAGATCTTTCTTTTGCCCAAAGGAATATGTGACACAGTGCAATGTCTACTACAGAAATACCATACTTCTTGTGAGTACATGTGTAATAATTAATTAAAATGATGTAGTTTGTTTTTACTAGGCAGTGACTGCTATAGTGAGCACCAGGAATAAAAAAAAAACCACACAAAATATAAATATGCCTATTTATAATGAATCCAGAATGTTCTCATCAGATAATAATATACTCCCAGAGAGAGGGACTTTAAAAGAGACAGTAATCAGGCTGCTCCTGAAGAAACTAAGCAGAGGGCAACACCCCTTTCTTGGGCAAGATAAATAAGAAAGTAGTTGCTGATCAACTTGGACAATGCTTGGATGGTGCTAATTTTCTAGATCCATTGCAATTCCACCTGAAGTTGGTGTTGAGTCAGCAATAATCTTGATTGTCCTATGGCTAAACCTTGCCTGTTGGACTTCTGAATGGCTTTTGATACAATCAACAGCCATATAATTCTGGATCATCTCTCTGAGTTGGCCTTTGGATTGTTGTTGTTGTCTTGTGCCTTCAACTCGTTTCTGACTTATGATGACCCTTAACCTATCACAGGGTTTTCTTGGCAAGATGGGGGCTGCCTTTGCTATCCTCTGAGGCTATGAGAGTGTTATGTGCCCAAGGTCAGCCAGTGGGTTTCCATAGCTGAGCTGGGATTCGAACTTTTGTCTCCCAGTGTCCTAGTCCAATGCTCAAACCACTATGCCACACTGGCTCTCATGGACTTTGGCTAAGGATGTAATTTTCCACTAGTTTTCTTCTTAAAGGAAGCAATGAGTAATTTTTAGTAATTTTGTTTGTGTACATACTGCTGTGGAATGCTGTTCTTTAGACAGGAACCTTGTTAGTTTCTGCAAGCAATGCTATTTTCTCAACAGAAAACAAGATTCCTGTGAAGGAAGTTCTGTTTTCTGTGCAAGAAACTTTATTTAGCACTGGAAATACAGTCTTCGTCACATACATTTTTCACATGGAATACCACACTAGAACAATGTATCCTGAACTAGAACAATATGTTCAGGAAATGCTGCTTTTCTGTGCAAGAAATTTTAGTTTCTGTACAGAAAATGCAATTTTCTGCACACAAAAAAAATCCACATGAAAAGCCTTAACTGCAAATTGTCTCTGAAAATTGCACATTTTCCAATATCTGTCCTGCAGCAAGCATAAACATTGTAAAATTATTTGTACTTGCCTGCAGGAATGAAATTTATGAACATTTTCATCACTAAATCATTAGCTGGGCAGCCTTATCTAGATCTTGGTACCTGGCCTGTATGATCTATCCATTAAAGGTCTTTTGATAGCTGCTTTCGAATTATGAAACTACTTCCCTCTTGTTTGCAAGCTCATTGAAGTTCAGTTCTATGGCAACTTATTCATTCCTAGTACAATAACATTTTCAATTATTATTGCAATTATTGTAACTAGATGTTAATAACGGCACATACACAAAATACACCTGCAACCAAATGCACAATTTTTAAAAAGAAGGGTCAGTTCATATATGACTGAATCCCATTAAGTTCCTCAATACTTTATAAATTACTTTGCATGTAATTTATGCTTTGGACTTGTTTTTTTCTTTTATTAAAATATAAGTTTCTTCTGAGCTTGCTGCATCTCATCTAGGCATTACTATGCTTTGCACATTCCACATACCCTCCCTTTTAAGCACTGAGTGCTTTATCAAGAGCTATATAGCATTTTTTGTTTCATGGAAATAATCTCTGTGTAGGAAATATGTCCACTATAATGTTAATATGCATGGAAATATAACAGCTGAGACATCAGCATACATTGTTACTCTCAGACACGGCAAAATACAATTGGATCTTTTCCACATCACCTTATAACAAACATGGACATCTTTTTCTAGTCAAATATTGTACAGTTATATAAAATATACATTTGAATTCAATGGGATTTATTCCTAAATAATTGAGCACTGAACTCTAGAGAACAGGGTTTGAAATTCCACTTGGTCATGGAAAAACCAGTGGATGACCTTTGGGAAATCATTCTCTCAGCCTCAGTGGGAGGCAAAGGCAATCACCTTCCAAACAAATCTTGCCAAGAAATCCCCATGATACATTCACTTTAGTTTGTCATAAGTCAGAAATGACTTGAAGGCACATAGCAACAAAAATGTTTGCATAGCATTATAACATTATTATGTGAAGTCGAAGGCTTTCGTGGCTGGCATCCATAGTTTTTTGTGGCTATGAGGCCATGTTCTAGAAGAGTTTATTCCTGACATTTCACCAGCAGCTGTGGCTGGCATCTTCAGAGAATGTTGGCATGGAAGAGAGTGGGGTATATATACTGTTGGTTGAGAGGAGGTGATTTACATGTTAATCTGTGTATTGTTCTGTTGTTGAATGGCAAGGCCTACAGGGTAGTTTTCATTTGCATTTGCTGGGTCTTGACCCATACTTTTCCTTTTACCAGTTCTTTGCTGCAAAAATGATCATAAACTAAAAATTCAATAGATCTTTGAAAGAATCTGCAGCAGAATTGGGTTAACCAAATTTGAAGACATGGGTTTATTATTTCTGTTGTTTCCACTATGTGCATAGTGTAGTGTGAGGAATGTCTAGTACCTTGGAATATCTTGGGTTTTGACTGCTTTTTTGTCAAGGGTTTAAGACTGACAAGACATTTTTAAGGATGACATACAAGAATTGTCTATACTTACCTTCTCTCCTCTCCTCTTTGTTCATATAAATGAAACAGGTACAGATAAACTGGACTCTAAATGAACTGACTCTAATTCCTGATATTTGGATCACAAAGACCTGATATATATACCTGAAAATCTATAAAAACACCGATATTTCTTATTTGAAACTGTTTTGGAAAGACGAAAGACAGATAAATTCTCTAAATGTAAATTATTATAAATAAAAACAACTTTTAATGACTTCTAGGTAATCCGGATAGATCTACTTGAATCATCTTCTGAGGTCCTTCTCCAGATGCTGAATGATATGAAGCAGGAGGCAGGAAAGAGAGGATGCTTTCTGCAGTAGTGTCTTGACTCTGAGATGCCCTTTCTGACAGGTTCTTCTGCTGCCTATATTATGGTCTCTCTTTTTTTTGCCCAGGTGGAGATCTTTTTATTCTTCCAGGCATTTTAGTCTTTCAGGTTTTTTTTAAATGCCCTACTGCATTCAGGATCCTTGAACTAGTGTTGCCTTCTGTTGCCTGCTTTTACATTAGTTTTATTGTAGCTCAGTTTAATTTAGTTCTATTTTATTTTTATTTTACATCATGTTTTATTGTTCTGTTCTGTATTCTATAGTTTTAATCTCTGTTTTCTGAGCTGCCCAGAGAGCTTTCACTATTGGATAGTATATGTGTGTAATTTATAAATAAGTAAGTGAATTTTAAAGGCTCAAGAAATTAAAAAAACAATGGAAACATATTTTTGCTTTCTTCTTTTTAAATTACCAGTTTATGAATATTGTGGTAATTCTTTACTGTGGAAAATTAATAAAAGAGTTCTTTTTTTTAGAATCATGTGACTAAAAAGGCTGGTTTTTCTTTTATATATCACAGATGCAGTAAGAAGCATCAGAAGATAAACTGTGAGCAAGAAATTCTGTTTTATATATTTCTGATGACACAATGGTGCAGGTGAGTGAATAGTACCTTTAACTGTTTCGATCAACAGGGAAGTCTCTGATGGATGCTGTATTTCTTAGCAAGGTTTGCATTTTACACTTTGTCAGTTCAAGTCCTTTTACCTTGCAATATCTTCTTGAGAATATGTTCTTTCTTGTTCTGCAAGAGAAGACATGTCATGAGTTGTACAGTCTAAAATTATTAGTCTTCATGGTTTGAAGGTAGCCAGGTTTGTCTGGTTGCACTATATTGTACTGACAAGTGGACAAAGCTAGTTTATTAATAATCTGCTAGCAGCCCTCGAGGAAGGAAAGGGATAAATTCCTGACCTTTGTAGTGCTGCATGAATGATGTCTACCAGAGTATAGGGAAACAGACAATTGCTTCAAGGAGATTTTGCAAGGTTGCCCTTGGAATGAACCATTTGACATTAGGAGCCAAGGCAGAGATTCCAGTGAACTAAGGTATCAGGTATCCAGGCCGGGTTTGGGGGGGGGGGGGCAGAGAAAAGGACTCCAAAGTAGTTAAATTGGACATAGAAATTGGCCCTGCATTTTTATAAAAGCGGGGATCATCTACAGTACAGGTTTCAAACAAATAAAATCAGAGGGGTTAAAAGGAGGTCAACAAGAACTGAAAGCTTAGGAAATAGTTGTTTTGCAAGTAATATATAATGGGACACATGGCATGCTTTATTCCCCCCCCCCCAAAAAAAGGCAAATTATCTAGGTTGAAAAGGGTGATTATACGTTCCATGCTTGCAACCTGCTTCTCTTACAAGGAGTTTTCTGATTTTTACAACTGTTCAAAGATTTCAACATGCTTTCTACTGAAGACAGAAATGCAGAACACTGTGGGTACAACAGTGAAACTTTACTTGTTGTTGAATTCTTCCTACTTCAAGGCAAAATCAAAGAACTACAAGGTTTTTATTATCATCTGTGTTACATTTTAGTATGTCTTTGTTTACTTGGCTTTGCATCCAGGGGTCAACTATTCTTTATTTCAAATATCTTATTAAAATATTATCTCCCACCCTGTCCCCAAAGATCTGAGGTTGTATCACATATATTTTTAAAAAAAACTGTAAAAGAACAAAATGAAACAATGTAAACTGCTAAAACATTCTATGTAATATATTTTTTGACAATTTCAGAAATTATAAACCAACATACAAAAACAAACTACAACAAACTATGAACTGTGCCTGTGACGTCACTGCGATGCCCCAGTCTATACTGGGCCACTTGATTTTTATTCTGCAGAGAATAAATGATATTGTAAATGATTCTTATTCTGCAGAGAATAAGTGATAGTGGAGAAACTCCAACAAGCCTTCCAAATGGAAAACCCTCATGACAAACAGGGGGTTAAAAACGCAGCTGCATTTTCTCACATGGAGGAGGACTGCTCAGTTCCATTAAGACACCAGGATGTTCCCAAACATTTCTGGGTGCAACAGGAAGAACAACTCCTTCTAGAAATACAGTATAAAGCACATATTTGGAATGGCCACGAATCAATTACAATATATCTTTTGCAGCTGCTAATACACACAGCAGAACAGCTGACTTAAAAGATTCTCATTACGTATGCAGTACTAGAACAATCAGATGGATCTTTTTGACTTTTAATCAGACTTCTGTCCTGAACAAAAGAGTCAATTCCATTCGGAAGCACACTATATCAGAACTATCAGGTTTTCAAAGATTAAATTATATGTGACCTCATCACATGAAAAGGAACCAACAGACATGACCCTGCAACTAAAAGCCATGAGAATCTAGGCAACAAACCAGCCAGTCACATCCAAGAAGGAGAACTAAAGTATACCCCAAGGAAGGAAGCTCAAGATATAAATTAAAAAAAAAGTTAAACTGAGAAGAAACTCACAGATCTCTGGACACATTCCCCCAGAGCCCAGCAAAAATCAAATAGAAACCTGCCCCACTGAAATCATCCCCTCCCTTAGTGACTCAGAGGAAGTTGTCAGTATATCACTCAGATTTCCTCGATACAGATAGCAGAAGCGAAAGCAATGATTCTCTGTCATCACTCATGGAAGTCATGAAATCCCAAACAGCAAATACCCCTCTTAAAATGTCTTGTAGGGATGTTTGGTATGATGCCATGCTCTTCCCTCAGCTGTCCTTGAAGGCTGATACAAGAGGATCCCCTTCTTAGACAGATTATGCCCCTGTAACTCTGCACAAATACAGCATGTATTACTCCAGCGCTCATACTACAGGGACATCTGCTTCAGTTGCAAAACTCACAAAACTCCTTGTAAGAGAATACAAAGCCTTATTTCAACTTTATTGTATAAACATCAAGGACACACCAGTCAATTTTACATTTCTTTGTTGCTTTTGGACACCAACCCTGATATAACATATAATGTTGTCAGATTCTATGCAGCTGTGGTTAAAATCTGTCAGGCAATGACCTCCTCAGTAGACTAGTACCAATCTTGCCCGGCCTCACTAGATTTTAAAAGGATACTTTAAATACTGTTTTTCGCCTATGTTTTTACCTTGTTTTATTCTGTATTCCTCTTTTACCTGTGCTGGTCTACGACCATAATAAAGATGAACCAAACTATCCTAACTTCCTGACATTATGTTTTCCTTATTTTTTCATTATCGGTCATCCACTATATATCCCATTTTCTTTCCTATCTCTAAAACATTAACATTACTCTTTAAACATCAAATTCCATAATATAATAATATTAATATTATTAAAAACATTTTAAATGTTATTACTGTGTAGGACTTGCCATGTGGTGGTGGATGTGAACAATAATGTAAGGTTTATTCAGACTATACAGTTTGAGTTCCTTTAAATTTGTACTAGCATTTGTAGTAAAAAAAATAAGGAAGTATATAGCTTGTTCTTATAGATTTTGCTTACCCTGGGGTGAGTGAACTAAACCTAGGAAGATACCAGTACTTCTTCCTCAGGAAAACTGGTATTAATGACACATTTAAGATGAGTATAGCATTCATGTAAAATAGGGCATTTCCCCCCAAGTAGAAATTCTACTTTCCCCTAAATGATTTTTAACCTCTTGAATCTCCAAATGTCTAACATTGCAGAGAGGAAGACATGGAAAACTATTCATACCCTTAACTCTTCTAATTGCTGCATTCATATCCCCTTAGTGGAATGACCTACCGGAGGAGATCCATCACATAACATCTCTTGAGGCCTTTAAAAAAGCCATCAAGACGGATCTCTTCTGGGGGGCATTCCTAGACTAATACATGGGCCCTCTCCACTGTCCCACAACTATGCCTTCTTGACTCTCCCTTAAACCTCCTCATTGTAATGGGGATTAAATTTTATTGTAATATTTATTGCAATTTTAATAACTGATTTTATGCTGTTGTATTTTAAATTGTGGGTTAGGGATTGTGTTACTATTTTACTATGTTTTATTTTTTATTGTAACCCGCCCCTGATCTGCCAGGGAGAGAAATTTGTCTACTTTCTCTCTCTTTCTCTAGGGCTGTATATATGTTTGATGAAACGCTGCCCCTCTTTGAGGATTTTCACATGACATCGTTATATCGTTCCTTTATCATCCCAAAGTGTAGTGGAATTCTCATAACAGATAGACGATTCCAAAAGATTTTCACATGAGGCTGTTAGTGTTCTTAAAACGTTGATATATCAGAATTCAGCAATTCAACTGTTTTGAAATCGTTTTGTAATCATTTAGTGCTGAATTCTGATATATCAATGTTTTAAGAACACTAACAGCCTCATGTGAAAATCTTTTGGAATCGTCTATCTGTTATGATGATTCCACTACACTTTGGGACAATAAAGGAATGATATAACGATGTCGTGTGAAAATCTTCTTTGTTGCGTATCATTCCCGGAGCAGCCAAACCATGCGGAAACGATATGCAGCTTCTTCCTTGTGGTGTCATAAGGGCTGTGATGCAGCTCTATGATGCCGCTTTTTGTGCATGACATGCAGATGCTATGCGTCGCATATGTCATCGTGACGGCCCCCATATGGACGGGAAGCTGGCATGATGGCGGCGGTGGCATGTTCTATGGTTCTGGAGCATGTGGTTGCTGCATGCTACAGAACCCTAGAATCAGCGCAGCCACGCTGCTTCCTGCCCGTGTGTATAGGGCCTCTCTCTCTCTCTCTCTCTCTGGATTTCTAAATGGCATTTTAAATTGATCAGCTGAAGTTTTAAGTGCTAGAAACTTGGGAACTGAAGGAAAATTTCATGGTGAAGATTGTCATTTGGGGAGCAAAGCCCAACCCCCTTCCAAGTTAACCCCCTGCTGTTTGGGGCACATTCAGGCCATGTGTAGCAATTTCTGAAATTTTTCAAAACTAGGAGCTGGGAGGAGTGGCTTTGAGGATTTTCTGAAAGGCTTGAGGCTGCTGTAATGGGCTTGAGGCTACATGCAGCTTGCAAGTTGAACATTCTCCAACCTCGACTTACACTTACTGGTGGCAGCTATCTAGAAGCATTTTTCAGGACTGTTTTGCTGGGGATGGTCCCTCAGAGCTTTTACTTGCAAAACAATGTGTTCTGCCACTGAACCCCTGTCCTAGTTCTATGCTTAGATGCTGCAACACAGGGATGTATCTCAGATTTGGGAAATATATCCTCCTCATGACAGCCTTTTAATTCATTTCCATATTGTTCTGATTCAGATTATTATTTCTGCGAACACACACAATCATAGTCATCATGTACCTGACACAGCAAGCCATCATTTTCTACGTTTATGCCCCACAGACAATCAGATTCACAAAACCTGTCTAAAACTTAATCTGAGAAACCAACCTCATTCCAAACACCAAATGATGAGACACATTTTTTTGGCATTTCTGCCTGCTTTAGGTGACCTGTGCTGGCTTGGCAAGCTGCTTTCTTTAGCTTTGTATCAGCAAAAAATGGTGGGTGATTGATGGTAAATACTATGCACGTTATTTCTATATTTTCCACTCTGTGGTTTACTGAGATTAGAATGCACTAAATTAAAAGTACTTCTTCCTCACGAAAACTGGTACTAATGACACATTTAAGACGAGTATAGCATTCATGTACACTCTCATTTCCAAGTTTCATTGAAACAGAATTAGAGGCAGAAATTCTCTTCCAGTTGCTTTCTGAGATGGAATTTATTCTGTTGGCTTACCCAGTGCCTATCATAATGCAGAAATTGTTTTTCATCCTATCATCAGTTTTTTAAAAATATAAAGCCTGGAAAAAAACATTCTGAATTTTAAAAATACATGTGCACTTGCCCACTGTCATGTGTATATGTACTGATAGCTCTCACTTTTGTTTTACTGTTTTAGTTATAAGTAAGGTATGAAGCATTCTCTAGATTACTTTTCAGTTGAGGGCTTTCAGTCACTCGCATTACAAATAATCTCACCAGAGATCAGCATCACATCCTTAAAACCACCTCTTACCATTTCATCCAGTTTAGGTGAGAAAACTGGTTCTATTTCAGAAGTGTCTGCATTTCTATTTCATTGCTAAAATCACTTTAGTTCATTGCAATGAAATGTGTGTCTGACTTATGGAGACCCTAAAGCAAATCCATCATAGAGTTTTCTTGGGAAGATTTGTGCAGAGGAGATTTGTCCTTACCTTCCTCTGAGGCAGAGAGAGTGATTAGGTTTCATATATCCTACAGCACTGTGATCTGCAGTGTGCACCTCTAGCCACATTTCCACTGGAATATGTGGTTTCTTCCAAAACATCCCCTTCCTTTAGAAAGATACTGTTTTGCAAGATGCCATTGTTGTTTGCAGTTGTGCTCCACTTGTGCAATACCTCCCGGGGGAAATTCAATCTTTCATCTAATAACATGTAAAGCTTCTATTTTCCTGCGCTTCTGATAGCTATTAACACAGAAAGTATCTCCCTGCTTTTAGATCTGTACGAGAACATTCACTTATTTTAATCTGATACTTTGATTTGAGCAGCTGACATTGTCCTAAATCGCATCCAAATTGTGACTGGAAAGAATTAGATGCCTGCAAATCTTCCAGGAGCAGATGCAAGCCCTTGGTCCCATTGTCTTATGGTGCTTTGCCTTGCCATTCCCAACAGGCACCTCTCTTTCATAGGGCCTCTGGGGCCTGTAGTTCTCGATATGATTGTTCATGTCAAATAGAGGAAAACAAATCTATCTTCTAGTCTTGCATAATCCTAGCTTAATCACATCAGCAGAGTTTCTGATTTAGACACCTTGGACACCCAGCAATTCAGAAATGTATCAGTATTACTCTAACAGTACTTTTGACTGACTCCATCAAATGTTATACTAAAAATCTGATATCTGAACCTCTGGATCCTGATAAAGTGTACTCTCCCTCCCACGGAGTTCCTAGTCTGTTGAAAGCCTTCTACTACAAGATAGATAAATGAAACATACTTTTATCACAAATGTCAAATGACATATCAATAGCAACTTCACTTTACAATGTTTTGATCAGGGATGAGAAAAAAAAAACAGTTTTTAATAAAACAAACAACCCCCTCCCAAAAAAAGCCCTCCAGGGGGGTTGGTTTTAAACCATTAAAAAAAACAAGGGTTGTGGGTTGTTTTTTGTTTGTTTGTTTGTTTTGTATTGATATTTTAATGAAAAAATTGAATCCTGCTGATTATATTAATACTGTGAAACATTATTTTACATATTAAAAAGCTTGATCAACCATGCTTTAATGCTTTCTAACATTAACAATCCAAAGTTGTTAGGCTTTGATATGATTTACATCTTTCAATAAAACACCCCTTTTACTGCTTATTACTCCTATTAAATCTGAATATATGCAGACTATACATAATAAAACATACCAAGTATGTTCCGAGATAGATGAAAATAAGAATAAGTTAATACTAAGCATTAGTCCTACTTATTACTTATAAGAGTACAGGACTACACCAATATAGGTCTAAATCAGAAAATTAAGTAGCAAAATGCAGTTCAGATGTTATGGCCACTAGCTTAAATAATAATTGCTATTTTAAAAGTGCTCTTTTAAAACTACTTGTTTTGGTTGAACTTATGTTAATTGAAGGATTTGTTTCTGAATGGGATTTCTTGCAACTGCAAAAAGCAAGAAGCAACTGCCACTGGATACTGATTTAACAATGAACAACTGCCAATAAACTGTTAAAAGTTAACATGTTTAAATTCAAATATTGTTGCTCCACTAAGAGGGTTAGAAATAATAGCCAGTAAGCCGCCTTGATCATATTTATGGAAAGGCGGGGTAAAAATAAAATTTATTATTTATTTATTATTATTAATAATAGCAAGACTTAAAAAAACAACTATGAAGAATCAATTTTAAAAAAAACTTTGAAAAAGTAATTTGGTTTCATCCAACTTTGTATTGAGATACTGCTTGCTTTGCTAGTTCATTCACATTTGGATGCAGTCTTTTGTATTCATTATTAATGCATGATAGTTAAGAAAGTTCAATGGGAGAGATAGAATCCTGCCTTTAAACTGTCAAGAGGAAAACACCAGAGGGAGGAACACTCTCACCTTTCACCAGGGCATGCTTCCTTGTTTTGAAAAGCGTTAAAGTACAGTACTTACATTGATCCATGGATAAGTCAACGCAAGTTTTTTTGAGTCAATTTTTTGACTTCTAGACTTATACATGAGTACATACAGTAAATAATTCTTTGTCTGTTTACCATCTACACTTACATGTTCTGACTATTAGATTTAATCATTTTTTAATCTTTGGTTTAGGAACATTTCTCCTTTTCTGCTTGTAATTAATCAGAAATCATATGGAAAAGATAGCTTATGAGGAAGGATTTAAAGGGGGAAAGGAATTTAAAGGGAAAGATGAAGAACCAAAGGCAAGTTGTTATCTGCTGGCTAGTTCTCTCTAACAGAACAATCTTCCAGTGTAAAAAAGGTGGAAAATGCTTCATTAAAAATGAACAAAACTGTTTAGACAAAAATAGACCAAAAAGCACAAGACACATGATGCACTATTATCTTTTCCTGTTTGTTAAATCACAACAGATGAAACTGATTTGGATCCAATTTTCTCATTCTGGTGTTATTATTTTCATCATGGTGGATGAAATATATATATTGCTTCTACCATGAACATTTAACTGGAAGAAAGTCATACTGGTAGCTGAGCAGGTTTTCATTTTCAGAAGGGGAAAAAGAAAAAGGCAGATCAGATTCTAACGAAATGATATACCAAAGGATAAATAATATTACTACAATACAGATTCACCAACTGCGTTCTTTTCTCAGAGCAAGAAGAAAATCCCATATCATGCTGATATCTACCTGCAAAATTTAACCCCTTAAATCAATTGCGGGGCCACTGTTTAGTTTCAACAAGTCTTCTGACATTTCTCATTCACACCTGGAAATTGCCAGAAGGAGAAAGTTCAAGGACTAGAAAAATTCCTTACTTCACACTCTTCACTACAATACATGTTACTTGTTCAGAACTCAGGTTCTGACCTCCATATTTCAAAGGTTAACGGATTGGCCTCTCTCTTTACAACACATTATTTCTCTACATCGTTTTACATTGTGAGATAGAAAAGATTAAAAATGGGAGTGTGTAGGGTGCAAATTTGAACAGGTTGTCATAAGGTGAACAGAGCACATGAAATTGGCTTTACAGTTCCTTCTTGTTTAACAGGCAAGACATGAAGCTAAAACAATGGCAAGACAATCCATAATACAAACCTCTGTATCAATATGAGGATTTGTTGAAGAGAGTAACTATTGTGAGGAATGTGAGTCTATTCAGGATTGTGTCAAGTGCACCAATCAAAACATTTAAGAACTGAGAGCCCAAATAACCCGTTTCTTGACTAGATTCATCTGAAAAACTGAAAATATGAAGAAGTGATATTGTTTTCCAAATAATTCTAATAGAAGGCAAAAAAACTTAACATGAACTACCTTGGGTACATCTCAGACTGTTTACATAACCAAGCTCTTCTGAAGATGAATTCTCCTTAAAGATCTCTCTCTCTCTCTCTCTCTGGCTTTGCTTCATGAACAAAGATTCAGGATATAATAATTTAATAGATATATTAAATATAAATAAAGCTAACACACTGTATATAAACTATCCCTGATCCATGCAGTGTAAACTGAGTAACCATAGATTATCTTCCTTGTTAAACTACTCTTTAATAACAATCCTGGCTTGTCTCAAATTTATGTAATCAAAGAAAATGATCTGCATCTAATCTGCACTGTAGAAACAGTGAAGTTTGACAGTACCTTATCTGCCATGGCACAATGCTCTAGAATTCTGTGGATGTAGTTTTGTGGGATATTTAGCCTTCTCTCAGGCTGTGCAGAGCACCCCTAATAGGCTGTCTGCAGCCTCCTCCAGCTGTGCTAGATTGGGGCCACGGCAACTGCACGCCACAGCCCCAATCTGCCCTTTCCAGGGCACAAAAAGGAGCTGCAAAAAAGTGGATCTTTTTGTGCCCTGGAAAGGCTGTGATGGCCATGGTGCCATGGCTTTAGGGTGCTCCTTTGGTGCTGCCTCATATAGAGAAAGTGCCAGAGGAGCACTGTGACGCTGCACACCATATCACAACACCCTGGGAGTGGAGTCAGGGCATGCATGATATGGACACCATGCCCTAACTCTGCCTTCAGGCCAGCCTTAATGACCAGTCTGCATAGGCTGTAAGTCAGAGAACTCTAGTGGTACAACAAACTACATATCCCAGAATTCCATAAGAGGGAGCCATGTCACTTAAAGTGATGTTAAACTCCACTATTTCTGCAGTCACCCCAATGACCATGAGGGTTCATGAAATAAGCATTTGATAGTGCTGCAAAACTCCTTGTTGGGTTCGCAAGAATAGAATAACATTTCTGTCACTTTTCTGTCATTTATCAAAAAATCCCCCCACCCCCACTTTGGGAATGGTGAGAAACCTTTTTGAAATATTCTAACCTTATCACAGCTAAAGCTTGTGAGGATTCACCATGTAATCCTACTCAAAAACTTCACTGAGTTTAGTCAGATGTACACTTCAGTAAGCAAGTACTGAATTACAACCTTAATTGAAAACAAAATGCTGCTGAATTCAGTACAAGGTATACACAAAAAAATACACACAGCTTTGAGCTGCCAGTTTTGTAACGGTGGTGGTGATGGCGATGATGATACACAGCCTTAAAAGTGTCAAAAGTAAAAAAAAAGCATGTGGAAGAAAAGAGGTGTGTATAGGGAAAGGCAACAGAAAGCAAATGAGCTATGTTTGCTGGCCGTCACATTCCTTGGGCACTTCAGACTTCGCTTGGTTTTTGCCCCTAATGTGTCCTCCATTGCTGCCTTCTCCCATTCACTAACAACTCCTCTAACAGCTTTATCACACTAGGGGAGATCCTGCGGGACAATGGGAGTTAAACGTGACTTAAAGTACATTCGAATTTAAACCAAACTTGTAAATTCTGTTAGTTTATCAAACAAGGGACTGCCCAAGTGAAAGAACATGAAGTTAATCTAAATGCAAAGCAGAGAAAAACGACAGCTTTTTTTACTTTCAGATTGTTTCTTTGCGTTTGGATTAAGTTTGCGTTATTTCCCCTTAAGTGTGATAAACTTTGAGCATTTCTAGGGCGCGTTACAGATGGCCCAGAAGGGGCAGTCTCGTGCCGCTGCTGGTTGCTGCGTCTGGGAACCGCAGCATCCAAACCGTGCAGTTCCCGGATGCAGCAAAGAAGGAGCGCGAAAATCGCACTCCTTCCTCGGCCCCGGAAGAGACGCCTCGAAGTGCTAGTCACGCACTCGCAGCGTCAATTCTGCCGTGTGACAGAAGAGCATCTGCTATGTCAAAATGGCAGCGGCCGTGTAGAACGGCTGCCGCCATTTTGACGTAGTCATTATGCGCGAGGGCAAGGCATGTCAGGAAGTGCCATCCCTCGTGCGCAATGACAGCACAATGATGGCACCTCATGGGCCCGTCTGTAACACGCCCAGGTTTTCTTTGATTTAAATCTAGTTTAACTCCCATTTTCTTGGGGTTTTTTTCTAGATCAAGTGATTTGTTGTTTTCTTCTCTGTGCATGTGTAAATGAGTTCAAGTCACCTGTCAATTTATGATGACTCCATGAATTTCATAGGTTTTTCTTAGGCAAGGAATGCTCAGAGGTAGTTTTGCCCATCCTTCCTCTGAAATATACCTCACAGCACCCAGTATTTATTGATGCTCTCCCATCCAAGCAGTGGTGTCCCTGCCTCTGGTCTCACCTGGGGCTGGGGGCTTTCTGGGTGGGCTTCTGGTGCAGGGGGTGGGGATCTGGAAATGGCTGCTGCAGCAGCAACAAGGTGGGGGTGTGCTCCTGCCTCCTCATTGGTGCAGCCTCATTCTCCTCATGAGGAGAATGAGGCTGCAGCAACGAAGTGCAGGTGTGTGTGTGTATGACCAGGTGCCACCCCTCTTCTGGGGTGTCACCCAGTGCAGCCCCATCCTCTGCATCCCCTAGTGATGCCACTGTATCCAAGTACTAACCAGAGTGTACCCTGCTTAGCTTCCAAGATCAGATGGAATCTGATGTCTTCAGAGTATTTGTATAAATTTTCTTTCATTTACTCCCTGGGTATTCTTGCCACTGAAGTGCAGTTCCCTTCCTTAGCTAACTGGTAACAGAAAAGCAATACGGAAAGATATGCTTAGTTTGCTAACTTACAAGCTGTGCAGACCGCCTCGAGCTGCTTTGGATCGAGGCCATGGCAACTGCACACTGGCCCTGATCTGGCCTTTCCAGGGATCAAAAAGGAGCTGCAAAAAGCAGTTCCTTTTTGCGCCCTGGAAAGGGTGCGATAGCCACGGCACCATGGTGTCACAGCTTTAACGTGCTCCTTTGGCACTACTGGTATGTATAGGTTGTGAGTTTCAGAAGGAAAGAATGAAATTATATCTTTCCATATAGAAAAATGTTCATAAGCAGTAGAAAGCAGCAGGTAATTCCTTCTTAGTGGAAATATCTAGTCAGATTGGTCCAAGGCATTGGTTTGAAGGCTAATAGGTTTTGCTGCAAAAACATTTGCAGGTTTGGAGGTTAGCACTGCAATAATGAAAACAACTATCAGAGGCATACACAGGAGGGTAATGCATGCATATTTATGTCTAAAATGAGTGGGATATGAAACACTTGGAAAAACATTATGAGTTCAAATGGAACCAGTCAGAAGCATTATTAAGGTTTCTTAAAATATTTAGGGAATTAGTCTTGCACACATAGGCTCTGTCTGCACTGACCAAAGGTCCAGGGCCAGCCAGAAGCATTTTGTTCTGGAACTAACTTTGGATTGTCCATGCTAGTAGCCACATGCACTGGACTGCACCCACTGTGGTGGCACAGCTTTGCTTGCACAGGGTCAGTGCTGTTGCTCAGTACGGAGAAGCAAGGTGATGTGGTGCCTGGAATGTGAACAGTGGGCCGACCCAATCCAGCTGTTCACATGTCACAAACTGTGCTAATTTTGCAGTTTCAGGGGAACACTGGGGCTACCTGTGACTTTGCTAACTCCATGTCAAAGTCAGATTAATGGGGAAAGCTCACAGTGTTTCACAGGTAGGCGCCACACAACATGGAAACAGACAACGGTGGCACTGAGTTGGCAACAGTGTTTTTCACCCATGCAGACAAGATAGGAAATAAAGTCTTCTAAACAACAACAACAACAAAAACCAAGGCCTCATTCCCACTACCTTTTAAACTGGATCATGAATTCATTTGAATTGGTTCAAACAACCCCAGTTCCCACTTAATCCAAATTGCTGAAGCAATTCCGAGAGGGGGGGCCATGCTCTAGACCCGTTTAACCTGCATCTTTTTGACGCCGATTTTTTCCCCACTTCTTTTCTGATAAATTGAAACTGTGCAAGCGTGAACCACATGCAGATCAAAATTGATTTAAATTTCATTCTCTGAAGATGCCAGCCACAGATGCTGGTGAAATGTCAGAAAGAAACTCTGCTAGAACATGGCCACATACCTAGGAAAAAAACCACAAAAAACTATGATTTAAATTTGCCCTTTGTCCAGCTAGAGTGGGTCCATTTTGAATCAATTCATGCCTGAATGTGAACCACAAGTGGATTATTTTGTAGTGAAAAAATGCAATCAGGGCAAATGTAGTGGGAACTATGTTCAGCTGTCAAATTGATCCATCAATTCAGACTGCACACCAATTTATCTGTAAGTGGGAATGGGGCCCAAGTAGACTTGCTTCCCAATAGCCAAATATCTAGTGTAAGTTATGTATTGGAAACTTTATAGGTTGAATCTTCCTTATTCATTATATGTATGGGTTGAATCTTCAAAAATCCAAAATTCTCCAAAATCCAAAATGTTCTTTTATAGATGACTGAAATAGTGACACCTTTGCTTTCTGATGGTTCATTGTACAGAAACTTTATTTTATGCACAAAATTATTAAAAATATTTTGTATAAAATGTATAAAATTACAGGTGTACAAAGTCTACATGAAACGTAAGTGAATTTCTTGTTTATTCTTGGGTCTCATCTGCATGATATCTCATTATGAATATGCAAATATTCTAAAGCCCCCCAAAATCCAAAATCCAAAGCACTACTGGTCCTAAGCATTTCAGATAAGGGAGACACAACCTGTACTATCTTTTGCGAGATTCTGTGACACACAGTTCTTGCCCTATGATCTTTTAGGGAGGTGGTGATGGTAGGGAAATCATCATGCTGTAAAGCATTATTATCTGGAATACACTCAAAGAGGTATGCTTTTAAAGGGCTGATTCAAATGTATATCCCATATAGGGAAATTGTGTACAGACTCTTGATGAAAGCACATCTTCTAGCTTAATGAAAGTGGTGCGTGTATGTGTGTGTTCTGTTGTACTTTGAGAAATAGGCTACATGTCTGATTATTCAGTTATGAAGTGTGTTGTGAGAACTGGTGATGTTCAAAAGGTCTCCCAGTGGAGTGACTGCCTCAAGGAGGAGGGAATTTGAGTTCCCTTGTCATGATGCAAGCAGCTGGATCAATGGCTAATTGTGGTACAGCTCTCTTCTGGGGGAAGGCAGCAGATTCTGAGTGCTGCTGGGAGTACTGAGTCCTGGTTTTGAAGCAGCTGGGAGGAGGAAGAAAGGAGGAAACTGATAATAAAGTTTGTGAAATTTTAATGGTGTATTTTGCAACAGCTCTTCAAGAAATAACATTGAGGGAAAGAACAAAAAGATATTCAAGATCATTTGTAATAATAAACAAGCATACATTGCTTGCCAACCACTCTGAAAAATGATTGCAGGGATTTATACACAGTCCTTAATGAAATAAATAAATAAAATTCTATGAGTTCCTTTTTTGACAACTGCAGGAACCCCCCCCCCCCCAGTAAATTTAAAGTGGTCACATTCTGGCTTTTATGTAGTTTGTGGATTTCAAACACTGTCCTTTGGAGGCTTAGGTTTAGTCCCAGCTCTGTGATGAAATTCTTGTGTGCTTGGTACTTCATCCATTCCCTCTTTCTCATACAGAAGCACAGATACACATAGCCAAAAAGTAACATCAGTAGTATCGTGAAAGCCTACATCTCAGGTATGTGTTAAAGCTAAATGCCACAAGATAAATGAACACATAGGCCATCCTGGTCTACCAAGGATATAGAATAAATCTTTATTATGGTCATAAATCAACACAAGGGAGTGGGGTATATCTGATTAAAATGGAAGAATATAATATATAGCTGTATACAGATAAAATGGATGTAGCAAATTATTTAATTATTTAAATAATGTTATTAAAATATTATTAAAATATTAAAAACATTAAAAGTAGCATCTAGATCATCGTAACAATCTGTTTTCATCCAGGATATATTCATTAGCTATAGTCTGTGACATCGGTCATCATCTGATACATTTTAAGCACTGCTGCACAAAACCTAGCAACATTGGACATTATATCAGCATTAGTGTCTAAAAACAACAGGAAAGTATAAAATTTTCCAATGCATACTGGATATTTCTACAATATTAGGCTAGTGCAGATGTCTCTGTAAAACATTTGATTAATACATGCTTTATTGTTTCTGTGTAACCAGACTCAAAGGGGCATTGTCTCTCCAAGTAAGGGATCCTCCTGTTTCAGCCTTCATGGATAGGTATGGGGAAAGCATGACATCATGCTAGAGTAAAGGCCCTCCAATATTTAGGTATTTCCAGATCATTGGGGAGGTGAAGTACCTGTTAGAATCACTGATAATAAAGACTGGACACTGAACTAGTTCTATTTGATCCTCTATGTCTACTACACATTGTTTGGCTTGATCATACTCCACATTGAGCAGAAAGTCTGAAGAGAATCCTACTGATGAGATTTTGTTTATCAATGGCTGTTACCATGTAGATTAGTAATCATCACTAAAAGTTAGTAGGTCGAGGCCAATGGGAATAAAGCATAGTATAAGCCAATAGTTAACATGGTCACCCACACTTTAGCTTCCACATTCATGAAGCCTGACTCCAGTTGTAGGGTAGCCTTGGAGACACATTTTGGAATTTGAAAGTCTGCTCTTACAAATGAAGATTGCAAAAATTCTAATGTTGCTGAGTTGGAAAAAAGACTCAACTGGGCAACATAAAGAAGTTGTGCAATTGATTTGGCTTCAAACAGTTTGAGAGCTGCAGGTAGTGGCCTCCGCTTGTCTTGAGAAATTTAAGAATAGCTGTTGTGCTCCTCTGTGCATTATCAGCAACTGAGAGGCTGTGCAGACCACCCCTGAAGGGGCTGCCTGCAACCACCTCCATCTTTGCCAGATTGGGGCTGTGACAACCACATGCTGTGTCCCCAATCAGGCCTTTCTGCAGCACAAAAAGAAGCCACAAAAAGTGGCTCCTTTTTGCACCTTGGAAAGGAGGTGATAGCCACCGGCACTGTGGCTTTAAGGCACCCCTTTGGCACTGTGTCATGTGGATGCAGCACCAGAGGAGTGCTGTGACGCAATGTATGTGTGGAGTGGTGCAAGGCATCATGCCACTCTGGGGGTGCAATTGGAGCATGGATCATGTAGATGCCATACCCCAACCCCACGCCCAGGCCAGCTTTAAGGGCCGGTCTTCACAACCCCATAGTCGCCATGGGTTTTCCCTACTACCAGTGGAATAGTAGATTACCCACAGGTATTTGAAATAGGAGCCTGCTCAAACTTATGACCATCTATACTCCAGAAATAACTGTTGGGCCTTTTGGCAAATGCCATAATTTTAATTTTCAGACAGCTGAGTTCTAACAAGTCCTACTTGCAATACTGTATTATTGCTTTCAGCGCTCTTTTGAGGTATGGCCCAACATATTTTTTTCAGTTAGAGTATTTACACCACACTCTTCAGCCACAAAGGTGGTGGCATCTCCACCCAGGGTGTCATCCAGTGTGGGGTGGTGGGCTTCTGAGGATGGGGCCAAAGAGTAGTCCCCATCTCACTGCTGTGGCACACAGAATGGCACCATGGCAGCGAGGTAGGTAGTACAGCCCCCATGTGTCTCCCCCCACGAAACTGCTCTTAAAGTGTTAACGTTGCCTTTTGGGACATACTTATCAAGTCCCACAGCCTTCACTCCTCCCTCCCACTAGAACATTTAAGTTTTTGTTTTTTTAAGAAGGACCATTCCTGCCAATCAAAGCTTTATTTTAATGCCTAATTTCTTTGTGTGGTAATGGATGTAAGTGTGTCACAGTTGGTAAAGGAAGGATTAGCCCTCCGCACACATTGTTCCTTCCTCTGAAAATTACTTCCCTTTACACTGATGTCCATTTTCTCTACTGGGAAAGTCTTGCCAAGGGAAAACATTGTAGTTGGAGAGGGAAAGATTTATCTTCACTCAGCACATCACAAACCCCTCTCCCCATAAATAATATTCACATGTCCACAGCATTGTGTACACATGGATGGATGTGTGTTAAAGAGAGGGGTGTGGTCCATACATGTGGTCTCTGGCTGATTATTCCTTGAACTGAAAAATGATCCTTACAGCAGTGGCCTCATTAGAGGGTTGCAGGGAGTGTGGACTACACTGGGTGACACCGCAGAAGAGGTGTGACACTAGGTCAGCCTGTCCCCCCTCATGCCATCCTGTCCTTCTCCTCCTGAGGCACACTCCCCCATGCTGTCTCATCCTTCTCTTCCTGAGGTGAAGTATGGGGCAGCTTCAAGGGGGACCAAGTTCATTGACACCAGAGGCATGGATGCCACTGCCTCACACAAAAAGACTTGGCTCCACCCATAGCTATATTTAATCACAGTTTTGGTGGGAGGGATTTAAACTGTGCAAACAGCACAGGCTGGGGAAATGTTCTTCAGTGCCCAAGCCCTGATGCAGCTCAGAAAGGCATCCCCAACAACTGCTTTTCAGTAGCAAGGAAAAGCCTTTGGATGTGTGACCGTGGCTTTCCCATGCAATGCCCAGTTTGGCATTTGTTTCTCAGTATGGATTGTCAGGCCAGCAGTTGGAACTTTGAATACCCAGCTAACAGTGCAAGATCAGTGCCACAACAGTGATTTGGCCAAGGCCACCCAATAAGTATCACACGCAAGCATCAGTTATAGTGAGAAGCTGTGAAGCATTGATTTAATCAGTTAATTACTCTAATGAAAACAAGAAAGTCAAACGACAACAACAACAAATTCTTGGCAGCTCAAACATCATTGATGTTTCCCCCCTCCCTCTCCTCTCCTACTAATATATTATACTCTGTACTGTATGATTTCACATCTTCATTTGAAGGTTGACATCACAATAAATGTGTAAAGTTCTCTCTGTATTGCTGTCAACAATTCTGGGCTTGTGTTTTGTTTTAACAGCAAATGACTATCTGCATGTAGAGATAGGAAAATGCTCTGAGCTTTATAGGTCAGGTACACATCTCCCCACAGCCCTCTCCACATCATGAGGATTGGGGGACTTTCTGAAGCAGACTGGGAGGCTGTGGAGGTGTGTGGGGCTGAGAGTACATGGAAGACATCAGATCACCCAAATTCTTCTTCTCTGTGCCAGTGTGTATGTGTGGGTGTGCATACTCTGAGGAAAATGCTTCATGTATCTGATGGTGAGCTCCAATCCATGAAAGCTTATGCCACAATATGTTAGTTTTGATGATGTAACAAGTTTCATTGCCTGCATCCACACTGTAGAAATAATCCAGTTTGACACTACTTTAACTACCATAGCTCTGTGCTATGAAATTCTGGGAACTATGGCTTATTGTGGCACCAGATCACTCTGACAAAGAAGGTTTAATGTCTCACACAACCACAGTTCCCAGAATGCCATAGCATTTCACCATGGCAGTTAAAATTGTGTCAAGATGGATTATTTCTGCAGCGCAAACACAGACTTTGTGTGCCACATAGATCTCATACTGAAGGAGAGCAAGTTACAATAAATTATGCCATTGGAAGAAGATTTAAGTGGAGCATTGCCAAGTGCTTCTGTTACTCTGCATTACTAGATATGGCTAATATTCTTTGTCCAGGATATTAATCTATAATGTAGATAGGATGGATACAGAGTACATTTTGACTTGAATTATATGTGATATTTCCTTTGCTATACAGATTTTCCCATTTCTTATCACTTAGATTTTAAAATTTAATTAATGTTTGTTATAATCCCCACTTTATTGAACTGCTTAGTACACACTGATCTTAACATACATGAGATTTGGAGTCCCAGTGAACTATATGTTTCAAATTTTGCACAGGCAAAAGGTTATTTGTCACTAATCTGCAAGGAATTTATAAGCGGTTTCACCTCTTCAAAAATACTATTCAGGTTCAAGAAGGTCAAATATCTTACTGGCAGAGAACTTGATTAAAATATATTCAGTTTATGAAATCCTCAGAAGTTTTGGCATTCCTTAAAATGAAGTACATACTCCTGTGGAACAGATCTTTAGTAACTGAGAGTCAGTTCACTTAATTTTCCTATTTAGACTTTGTGCTGACTGTTTTGTCCGAAGACTCCCTGATTTTATAAATGTCTGCCCTTTTCTGTGTACCAGGTTATCCTCCTCCCTCTCCTGGTATACTGCACCATTTGATAAAGAGGCAGAGAGCTTTTAGTCCATTAGTGGGAAATGTATGCTGAGTTGTAGCTTCCAGAACCCTGAACAGCATTGGCAGTGGGGAAGAATGCTGGGAGATGAGGTTCAGCAATGTCCAGAGGGCCACATAATGCACACTACTGTTTTAATCCAAAATATAGTTAAATAAAAATATAAGAGCAACAAATTATATGACCAACAATTTGTTGGTCTTGTATCACCCACAAACATTTACTGCCTGAGGCAGAAACCTCGCTTTGCTCAATGGTAGGGCTGGCCTTTACTATGTACCTGATACTTCCACAGTGAATTAACATATGTCCTTCACCAACACTCATGGTCTGGTTGGGATAGCCATTCTTTCTTCCCTGACTTCATGCTTCTTCAGTTCTTTTAAAAATATCCCAGTTTTCACCCTCATCCTATTATCTGGCACAGAATCCAAGCTCTATTAAACACAAACACACACACCCAAAACTCTAGCCCCTGTAGATGTGTAGATATGTGTCCTGATAGCAGAAGTAGCCTCAGCTAAGGCAGCTCCTCATGAAGTGATGATAAGGCATGGACACTTGGCATGGGTGGCAAAAGGAGTTTGACTGATGGGGAGGCCAGTGGCCAAGAATATAAAGAGGAGACCTTCGTTCTTGGAAATGTGGCATATGATGAACCTCATCATCATCATCTTGTGAAATTTGAAGTGAGGTGAAGAAAGGTGGATCAATAGTACCCTGAAACCTGATGCTACCAAGCTCAGAAGAAGCTCCAGCTCCAGCTCCAGCTCCATCATGCTCCACCATGCTGGGTAAGTGAGTGCTGGTGGTACTAGCAGCAATATCCAGTGCTTAGACAGGGCTCAGAGGAGGTCACACCCTCCAACTGACCCAAATTGGCAGAGACAATCCAATTAATCCCCTGTTACCCCACTTTTTCACCTGCTTTTAAAATGTCCCACTTTCTCTCCTCACACTTCAGTAAAAAATGTTCAATGAGTTCAAAGTGCCAATTTCAAAGGGGCTAGCATTGAGAGCAGTGTCTTTGTGGGTATCAGTGTATGTGAGTTTGTATGTGAGAGAAAGGGAGGAAGGGAGGAGGTGAATCTATGTTTCTGTGGAGCAGAGGAGATTGAAAAATACCTCTGTAAAAATAACTCATAAGTAAGCCCCAGTGATATGCTCCCAGGTAAATGTGTTTGTGTTTTGACCACACTGTAATGTTTCTCAACCAGTGTCCTGGTTTTCATCTGTGGAATCTTGGAGGGTATGAACTTCTTGTTTGCATAGAGGGCTGCACCTACAGAGCCCTGTGTGCATGGCGCCAATTGATGTAATCTGTCAACCACAATATGAGAGTATACCAATTGGGTTGGCATACATAGGACCTACATGGGCCCTATACAAACGTGACACCTGATGCACAAAATCAGGTTGCAGGCAACATGATTCTGCACAATGCAGACACTTCCCAATTTGTAGGACATATATGATATGTATGTTACCAAGTAAGAAAACTGACTACAGAAAAGAGATATAAAAGAATCTCACAATTTAAAGGGAGAAAATGAGAAACTGTGTCTCTCTGACAAAACTATCAGCAGCTGCAAGATTTTTCATCCCTGTTTATGACAGAAAAGACCAGTGACTCCCCCTACCTTTTTTCCCCTTTTTTGTGCAAAATGGTGTATTTCACTCAACAAAAGTTTGTTTTTTTCGGGGAGAGGGGAACCCTCTTTGCAAGAGTTTTGCCATAAAGTTTGAAGATCTAAAACAGCCTTGAAAATGCCACCAAACTTTCATAATTTGACCTAGGAAGGAGAAAATATTTGAAAATGTTCATTCTTAGTGTGATAAAATAATGTCAGTTTTACACCACTGCTACAGATCCTTGGAGAAATAAAAGGAACTTTAATTTTTTATTTATTTTATTATCAAAACACAAACAATCAGAGACAACATCAAAAAGAAAACATAGACAAGGAACTTCAAATAATGACTTTACATTCTACCTAGGGGTTTCTTTCTTGGTGGCTATTTTCAGGGTTTGAAACTTTCTACCAAAGGAGACCGAGCCAGCTTCCTCCCTGTTGTCTTTCCACCAACAAGCAAATTGCTTTGTATCCTGGAAATCCTCTGGCAAATACTGATGTTGATGAAGGAGCTTTTTATCAGATGGGTACCATATTTATTTTGTTGATAAGGTTGAGTGTGTATTTTATTTTATTTTTTGTATTTTAAAGTATAAAACTGATTTTTCAATATGCATTTTTAAAATGCAATCTGACTGTGAGCTTCCTCGAGTCTCATTTTTGAGGCAAAGGTGCAATACAAATCTAAAAACAAAACAAATGCATGATATGTTGGCGGGATTATGAGCTCTTCAGTAATGTATTCAATCTGAAATCTCACAAGCTTTTTAATTTCCATTATTCCTTGAGTAACTATTTTGACTCCGAGTCACTCTTTGGACCAGCACAAAAACTTACCTCAAAGAAATAAGGTCAAATGATCTGACCATGTGATAAGAATTGGATCTCCCAAAGAATTAGATAAAGAATGCATAAGTAGGAGGTGACAGGAAGAGGGTAGCAATGAAAGCATTGGATTGATGTTACAGATAGGGATTGTGCTCTGAAAGGAATGAACCAAGAGAGTCAGTGAGATTGGCTAGAGATAAGGAAGAATAGAAAGCATTCATTCAACCCTGGCATTATGGACACATAGCTGGGGTTGGAAAGATTGGTTATCACTGCTGCTGAGAATAAACAGAGCTCAGCAGCATTTTTACCACCCATACAGTACAGAGAGGACACAGGCTGGTGTTTCCTTGTACCAGATGCATTTTTCTTTGGGTGATTTTTCCCTCAGCTTCACAGCTGTAATCAGCAGGATAAATAACATCTCCAAAGGCTGAAGACATCACCATGATGCCCAACAATTCAGGGGTCTAAAGCAAGGCTTCTTAGATCAGGAATGTAAGTTAGCTGTGACCCGCTAACTTTGATTGAAACACACATTTGTTATGTCCCATAAATTGACTATCAAGGGCACATTACCCTGAGATTAGATTTGTTTAAATTTCAGAATCTCTGTAGAGCGTTAATACAAATTTCTGTACTCCTAGAGGTACTGTTACAGATGATTAAGAGATGGATGCTAGCTTCAAATTAACTCTTTATAGGAGCTTCTGCATTAGAATTTGCTGAGAAATAGTTACACTATATACAGTACAGTACACTCATCTTTTGGGGGGGCATCAAAATTGTTTTTCATTAGTTTCCTCATGGCTCTTCTCTGCCTTCAAATTGTAGAAAGTGGAAAAAATGGTACAGAAATAACACAGTCTTCACACATATAGATGACTGCTCTTACACCTTACAATTTTTCTAAACCCTTGCTACTGACAGTAGTAGTGACATATCAGGCAGGTGAAAGAATTGCCATGCATCCCTTTGGCACATCTCCAGAATTACCTGGCCTATTATCACCATTTTGTCAGCACATTTTTAAAATCAAGTTTTAAATCAACTTCATAATTTGTTCTAAAACATTTTTCACTTGTATATTTAAGATTTTTTTAAAAATTTTTTCCAATTAATGTTATTATAAAATGTATTTGTTATATGAGTGAACTTTTAATTAGCTCTACAAACCTTATGCCTAGTTTTCTTTAAAACTATTCAAATAATTCTCCCCAAAATGTTCTACTTTATTGGAAATTATTTTTTGTATTAATTTAGGAAAAATCATTATTAAATTTATTTACTTAATATGCTCCCTTTCTCCCAAACTGGACCCAAGGGAGTTCACAAATGGTGTAGAAAAACAACCACAATATAAAAATACAAAATCATGAAAACCATTAAAAACATACCTAAGCAAACATCCCAGTATGGAGAAAACCTGGGTGCAATTATGAATTAAAAGCCTGCTTGAAAGAAAAGATTTTGCCTTCTGGTCAAAGGAAAGTGGGGAGAGGAGCCGTCTACCCTCATGTGGAAGGAGTCCCCAAAGGATAGAGAAGCCACTGAGAAAGTTGTCCCATATGTCCTTACCAAATGAGTCTACAACGATTGTGGGACTGAGACAATGCCTTCCCCTGAAGAAATATGCAGGTTCATATGCATATTTACAGTCTTTCAAATAGTTTGGGCCAGAATCATAATGTCACACTGATTAGTGCAAATGGAACATAGCAAATCTTCACACAGGGGGGCACTCTCAGAATTTGGAATTAACCCACTTAATTATTGATTGTTTATTGATTCTAAGGATTACCCCAACTCACTAAGTTATTGATTGTTTATTGATTCAAATGATTCCTCTAACTCACTAAATTCCTCTGTCAATGCTGAAGTTAAAAATATGTTGCGTGAATTAGGTTATTAAAATTGATTAGGATGATTGTTGTTCACACAATACTATGTACTTGGATAATTAAGTGAAAGGTTTTCCTACAAGCAGCCTCCCCTCCCATTTCTTTCTCCTGGCTTTTCCCCGCTGCCCGGTTAGCCCGGCGCAGTACCTTCTGGGGCTCTGCTGGGCCAGGGGGGCCCTCCTGCGGCTGCCACTCCTTCCCAGCAGCAACCAGGCCAGCCCAGTGAGTCAGGCGGCCTTATTTGCTATAGAGTGGCAAACAATAACTACCAACATTTCAATTGGAAGGAAAAGGCCACAACTTTATTAACAACAACTAAAAGTAGTGTTGACCTGTAAATGCATGAGGTCTTGATCTTGATCCTATATTGATCAATGAACTGATTTTTTTTGGTCACAGCTAAGCTTCAGGATGACAAAAGGGGTGACTGGTTAATCGCCCATCTGCCTATCTGTTAACCGGTTGATCGTAGGGGTAGGTCCTTACAGAAGTTGATGTATTTCATAAAACATAATTCACAGCATGGGGGGGGGGTTTACATCTTTTTCTGTGTATGTGTGGATAAGGTTAAGTAATTGGCTGTAATTTGTTTCAAAGGCACAAAAATAGTAAAGTATTGCAAGGAATCTGTGGTAAAGACACCTCAAGATGGAAGCAAAAAGAAAAATGTGAAACTAGGACAGAGATTAATTGTAATCCACTTCAGGTCTCAGTCGTGATTGAAAAGTGGGGTACAAATGTGATTAATTAAAAGAAGATATAATTGTATGGTGCATAGGCATTTGAATAGGCTGCTCAGTACATTCAGATTGTGTTCCTAAGTAATATAAAGTCTTTACTGTTTGAAAATCAATATGCTTTAATAAAGAGCCCTGGTGGTGCAGTGGTTAAATACAGTGGGCCCTTGGTATATGCGGGGGATCCATTCTGGACCCCCCCTGCGTATACCAAAATCCACGTACAGTATACTCAAGTCCCATTTGTTACCAATGGCGGTGCGTGTGCATGCGTGCCGCCATTGGGAACAAAAGTCCCTGGCCTCCCCTCCCCTCCCCTCCTCCCTTCCCTCCCTCCCTTCCCTCTTCCCTGCCTCCCTCTTACTTACCTTTCGGGCCTGGGAGGCCTCTGGCATGACTGCTTGGCCTCGCCACTGCTGCCGCAGGAAAAGCTGGGTGGCAGCGGTGGCGGAGGCCAAGCCTCAGCTTTCTTGTCACTGCCATGGAAGGGCCAGATGGCAGTGCTGGAGGCCTCTTGGCCTCCAATAGCACTGCCACTGGGCCTTTCTTGCGGCAGTAGCAACGAGGCAGTGCCACCACAGAGGCCTTCAAGGCCTCCAGTGCTGGCATCCGGCCTCCTCAAGGCCTCCGGCGCCACGGAAGGGGCGGGTGTCGGTGTTGGAGGCCAAGAGGCCCCCAGCACCGACACCCGCCCCTTTCGTGGTGGCGGCAGCGACAAGGAGGCTGGGTGACGGTGCGGGAGGCCTTGAAGGCCTCTGGCGCTGCTGCCCTCCACGCCTCCTCTTCGAAAGGAAACAAGGGTGCGATTTCAATACCAACCCAGGGGCTCAAGCTCAACTCAATCTTGCATCCTTTTAGGGTTGCTAAAATGAGTACCCAGATTGTTGGGGGGCAATTAGCTTACACTTTGTAAACTGCTTAGGGAGTGCTTAAGTGCACTTATAAGTGGTTTAGAAATGTACTTGCTCTTGCTATTAGTTAGCAGAGAAACAATATTCACTGTTGTTGTGAAAATGCATGAAATGCAAAATGAAACAGTTGGTTTAAATCAGCCCTTTCCCCCTGGTAATTTCTATTAATCTATGATGATATTAATCAAATTATTAGCAACACTACCAAATTCTTGCAAAATGGTGCATTTTTTTTGGCTGGTAGAATTGGTCTGAGGTTGCTTATGTGCCCTGGTCTTCATGCTGATGTTGTGTGAGTGACTTTCTGGGCAGGTTTGTAATAATACAGACTTGGGATATCATAGCCTACAGTTAGACCTCGATTAGCCTAAATCTGTACAGATTTAGGTCCAAGTAAATTCAGGGTCTTCAGGACTTTTAATATATTGGGAGGTTTTGTCTTAGATTATTTTATTTGTTGTTATCTTATTTTTGTGTTTGCTTATTTGTTTGTTTTAATGATTAATCTAGTGACTGTTTACTAGAACCTGACTGTCTATTTTGTATTTTTAATTAACTTGGAATTTAATTAAATTTTAATCTCAGATGAATTGTGAATTCCCTTCCCTCCAACTGTCTCAGTTTGACAGTCACACTTTTTCTGGTTCTTTAAAATATCTTTCTTCTTCTCCCACTTTCAATTGCTGCAGACTGAGTTCAAAAGTTGTTTGCAGTCAGTTAACTCAGCTGGAGAGAAGAGAAGATGAAGAGGTGTAATATTGCCCTTCCCAACAACCTAGGGCAAAAGCCAACTACTGCAGTCTTTCCAAGCTTGTGTGTGCTTCTTCATTAATAACTTTTGCTATCTTGAGCACACACTGTTTCTTGACTACTTGTGCTCTAATTTTCATCTGTGAAATGTTAGGGAGAGTATGGAATTTATGTTCATGATTTTTTTATCCAGAAATTAGGATTGAATGCATCTATTAGGATAACAGCAGCAGCAACAACAACAACACTATGACAGCAATACTAAAATGGCAATACTACAATAACAAAATTTGATCTAAACAATAATTCAACAAAATTTATTGACAATACAAGGAACAGACAATAGACCATGAACCAGAAGAACTATGGTCAGAAGCCAGGGACACTATAAAATATGAATGCAAACAGACACTTACAGTAGCCAAAAAGAAAGAGAAGAAACCATGGGTGACAGATAAAATGCTACAAGCAGTAAAAGAAAGAAGAGAAACAAAATAAAAGGGAGTCAGGAACAAACTCAGAATCATGAATGCTACAGTTCAATGACTGGTGCAAAAAGATAAATACAAATACTACAACAATTAATGCAGAGAGATAGAGGAAAGCAACAAAAAATGAAAAATAAGAGACCTATTCCACAAGATCCGAGAAACTGAAGGAGACTTCAAACCAAGTACTGGGATACTCTATGACAATAAAAATAACATAATTCAAGAACAGGTAGGAATAAAAAGATGCTAGATGCAATACACAGAAGAGCTATATACAGTGCGCCTGCATCATACACGGGTGCACTTTATGTGGCTTTCAGCATATGCTGAAAGCTGCGTGGGGAGGTGGGGCGGCGCATCCCATAGAGAGTAATGGGGCGCACTCACCCCACCCCACTGCACCGCCATGCCACCACATGCACAATCATGTGCAGAATTTGCTTTAAAGTATTCATGCATGTCTTAAAAGGAATCACTGTGATGACTGCCATGAAATCCTTCCCAGACACATAATCACACATCACCATCTGCTTCTTTTACAATGGCTTACCTGGGATGGGAATGGTGTAGCTTTCCAGATGATATTGAACTTTAATTCCCAGCACTCCTTATTATTGGCTTTGCAAGCTAGGGCTTCTGGGAGTTCTAGTTTAACATTTGGAGGGCTGAACAATTCCCATCCCTGTTCCAGTCTTTTGTTGTTGTTGCTGTTGAGTATCTTGAAGTCATTTCTGACTTATGGAGACCCTAAGGCAACTCCATCATGGGGTTTTCTTAGTAAGAGAAAGTTTACCATTGCCTTCTTCTAAAGTTGAGAAAATCTGCTTTGCTCAGGAGAGCCAGTGGGTTTCCATGGCTGAGCGGAGATTTAAACCCTCATCTCCAAGAGTCCTAGTCCAACACTCAAACCACTACACCATGCCAGTTCTCCAGCACTCACCGTTTAAGTATGTTTAATCTACACACAATGAATCTGCATGTGGGACTGGGACTGTGGAGCAGCAGGCTCATTTGTCCAACTTAAACAGATCATACAGAAATGTCCTCAAAAATAGCTGCACATAGGCCATGGTGGGCCTGATGTCACAAGGGAGGTTCACATAGGAGAGGTTTGGGAGGCAGTAAAAAAACTTTAAAACATTAGTGCTATCTATACTGTCCTGCAAGAACGTCTCCTCAATGGAAATGATGCTACACTGCTTTTCTAGTGGAATTCTGGGACTAGCCATTCTTTCCCATTTGGAAATTTAGGCTTGTAGTCTAACATCCCTGCTGTGTCTTAGAACGTTTACTACTGACTTCATCTGTTTCAAAGCTGCATTTCTGACCCCAAATCAAGTTAAAGTAGGAGGGAGTGAAGATAACTCTATAAATGCCTTCTAACCTAGGAAATTAGCACTGTAACACAGATCTTTTATCCTCTTCACATCTATATGTAGAAATGAAATGCTAACAAACCACTGGGTTCAGATGGCATCCCCAGAGCTTTTAAAGAACTCAACTGTGAAATTGCTGGTCATCCAATGAAAGTATGTAACTGGTCACTAAGACTGTTCTCTGTATCTTTCCTTTGTATTATACCTTCACAGTGTAAATCTGATGATAGATGGAGATCTTTGGACAGGGATGCTTACCATTCAATAAATGGTAATCATGTACCCTTTATTGATGATTGCCCTATATTTATCTAAGAATCAAAAAATAAGCCAGTATTAGTATACTCAGAGGAACTTGAAGGAGCCACTGAAAAATGTAAAAAAATTAGAAGATACGTTACAATAAGAATGCATGAAGTGAGAAACACAGAGCAAGATAATGCAAACACATAAAACTGGGCTATGCTTGTGTAATTTACTGTGACATTTAGTAACACTGTACTAAAATTTCTAAAGCAAGGCTATCTCAGATATTTTAAGGTCATGTATCATTTACTGTCTAGGTCAACCCAAGCATCAGCAAAAAGTGTAACAATCTTTTCTATGAGGCATTTAAAAAGTAAAGGTAAGTGTAATTGTTTGGGCCATATTTCCCCACTATACCTGGTATGGGAATGTTTCACCTTGGAAATTAAAGTAACATTCTGTAATAAGTGAGCTGGCTATGATATTTCAAGGCACATCAAGGACAAGCTTCACAATGGAACTATCAAAATGCTATTAATAAGAGAAAAATATGAATGATGCCTATGTTCTATTAGGAACAGAAAAAGCTATTGACCGTTAGGTTGATATTCCAGATGGCCTCAGTTTTTTCATATGTCCCCCTGAACGTAACAAAATCCATATAACTCTTCTATTTAATTTCCTTCATTCCTCAGTTACTACAGAATTCTGCTAGAGTTGAGTGAAACACGTTTTTGCTATAATTTGGAAAGTGGACAATGTCACTGCTGATCTATGCAACAAATATGTACTAAAAAAGTTCCTAACTGTAACTATGAAATATCCTAAAACTAAGTTTCTACAATGACTGCAGAAGTTTGTTTGCACTCACCATTTGTTTCTTTTTTTTTTAATAGATGGCAATAATATTCTAGACATTTTGTTAACTGGAAAACAGCAATGAATTCACCTCATGTGGCTGCTAAATTAATATGGAAACAAAAGGATTCCCAACAGAAGCACTTATTATTTTAGGCAGAGTTTGAAATGTTACTTTTAAAGAACTATTTTCTCTCCGTTGTTTATTATAGTGCATTAAAAGTAACCCACTGTCATTATATATTGTTCATATTGTTGTGTGCCTTCAAGTCATTTCCGATTTATGATGACTCTATGGCAAACCTATCATGAGGTTTTCTTTGCAAGATTTGTTCAACAGAAGGTTTGCCTTTGCCTGCCTCTGAGGCTGAGAGAGTGGAACTTGGCCAAGTTCACCCAGTAGGTTTCCATGGCTGAGCATGGATTTGAACCCTGATTTCCAAAGTTATAGTCCAATTTTCAAACCACTACACCATGCTGATTCTCCATTAGATATTACAGTTTTTAAAAAAATAAATCATAGCATTAAACATTACTTTTCATTATTTTTTGGTGTGGAGGCCCCATCTACACCCATAAAAACTCTAGATCAACTTGTGATGGTGTTCTGACCAAGGTGAGCCACCTTTCTAGAGCAGATCATTCTGAGAACACATTGAAGGTGGCCTTGGATTCATTGGCCCCAAAGCCCCTTCACTCCTCTATCAAGCCCCAGCACTGAGTGTTAGGTTGTTACAACAACCTAGAATTGCTTTAGTTAATCCCACTTCTCTCCACATTAACTGCTATGGGAATTTAAAAGCAAAGCAATGAATATCCAAAGACTCAAAGAAAATAACTGTCCATCTACCTTCTGTCTTTATTTTCAGAAACCAGTGGTGCTATTAGTTTGTTGTTGTTTGTTGTTATCCACCCTCGATACATGGTGACTCTATGGATGAGACATCTTCAAGATTCCTTGTCCTCCACTACTCTACTCAGTTCCTGCAAATTCACACCTATGATTTCCTATCTACTTGCTTAACTGTCCAGGGCTCACATCCGCACATGGTAATAGTGAATACAGTGGCTTGTACGGTTCTAACTTTCATGCTCAATTGTACATTTTTATATTTTAGGATTTTTTCTAGGTTTTTTTTCCCATAGGTGTCCTTCCCAATCTTAGTCTTATAATTTCTTGACTGCAATCCCCTCTCCAATCAGTGCTTGGTCCTAGATATGAGAACTCTTTGACTATTTCTGTTTTCTCATTGTCTAGCTTGAATTTGTGTAAATTCACAATGGACACTACCTTTGTTTTCTTTATGTTTAACAATAAGCCTGCCTTTGCACTTCCTTCCTTGATCTTCCTTTATAGTTGCTCTAGGTCTGTGATGTTTTCTGCTAGTAATATGGTGCCATCTGCATATCTTAGATTATTGATATTGTTTCCTCCTATTTTCACTCCTCCTCCTTCTGTATTCAAATCTGCTTTTCATATAATATGTCCTGTATATAAGTTGAACAGATAGGGTGAAAATATACCACCTTGTCTGACCCCCTTTGCCAATTGGGAACTATTCTGTTTCTCTGTGTTCTATTCTGACAGTAGCCTCTTGTACAGATTTCTAACCAGGACTATCAGGTGTGTTGGCACTTCCATGTCTTTAAAAGTGTTCCATAGCCTTTCATGATCTATGCAATCAAAGGCTTTACTATAAACTATAAAGCACAGGCTGATTTTTTTGGGAATTCCTTGGTGCACTCCATTAGCCATCATATGTTTGCAACATGGTCCCTAGTGCCTCTTTCTGCTTGAATCTCTGTGATTTCTCTCTACATGTATGGCTGGAGTCTATGTTGCAGAATATGGAGCATAATTTTGCTTGCATGAAACATTAGAACTATGATTCTATAGTTGCTGCAGCCTTTTTTTGTGGATGGGGATGTATATTGATAATTTCCAATCTATTGGCCATCATTTCGTTTTCCATATCTATTGACCAATTTTGTTTAGCACTGGTGTTGATTCTGTCAATGTGGATTGAAGCAGTTCAATTGGTATATCATCTTTTCCTGGTGACTCCCCCCCCCCCATTTCTCTAACTGCAACTTCGACCTCTCTTTTTAGAATTTGGGGTTCCTCTTCTTATGGCTCTTCAATCCATGTGCCTTTCATTTTGTTATCTCTTTTACAGTGTGCCCTTGCTTTAGAGAGAGTTATAACATAAGGTTGTATATACCATGCAACCTCTCCTGTACCCCGTAGACTATTTAGATGTCTTTGGAATGATGGAGGGTGCATTGAAGTCAATTCAGTTGACTTCAGCCAATAATAGTGAAATAAGATTGAACCACTAATTGAATTGTACCATTTTGTGCTCAGCAGCAAAATTTCTTAGGTTGACTCTCCTTCTGTTTAGTGAGTATTTGTAGTTGTTACGTGCCTTCAAATCAAACCTAACACAAACCTATCACAGGCTGTTCTTGGCATGGTTTCTTCAGAGAGGGTTTGCTATTGCTTTCCTCTGAGGCTGAGAGAGTGTGATTTGCCCAAGGTCATCCATGGCTGAGCAGGGATTTGAGCCCTGGTTTACCAGTGTCCTGGTCCAACAGTTAAACCATTATACCATGCTGGCTAATTAAACTAAAACTGAATTGATCACTAAAGGTACTAAATAAAACTAAAACAACTAAAGTTTTCTTTAATCTCAATTTCTTTAATCTTTCTTATATCTCAGAGTGTGAACATATTTTTGTTGCTTTGGAATTCTTTGTTTGTGAAGTTATGTTTGATTGTGTGTAGCATATAATCTGCATTTACTTATAAAATGAAAGGGTTATGAACTCATCCGAAAAGGGAGAAAAAAAATTGACTGCCAGTTTCTTTGGGAAGTCTGACACACATTAATCTACTCTGTATCCTGTAGACAATTTCTTTCATCAGTGATAAAAGCTGCCCTGTATTTGAGGGCCTAAAATTACTTACACTCTCACAGTGTGGCATAAACCATTAGGTAGTACGTCAACTACAAAGCCAAAAGAAAAGAAAAGAAAAAAAAAAACAACTAGTGAGGTTCAGAGAAAACAGATTTCTGATTAGGCATCAAAGAAAGGGGAAATAATTGCTCATTTATTTAAATAAGCTTAGCTTTTGATTGAAACATACACCTCTGGAGAACTTTTAGCCTGCAGTGTTGAATAGCTTGTTGAAGAGCTAATAATCAAAATCTACAAATGTATATACAGTACTTGAAAAAATGTTACTTTGTTTATCTCCAGCATGCTTCCTTCCCCACCACTGCCATAAAATATTTCCATGACACATTTTCATAGCTTACAGTTGAAAAAACAGTTCTGTTAACAAAATGCATATTTTTCCTCTGGTTTTGTACATTATATATATTATCTTTCAAGTCTGCATTGCATTAAGTGTAAGCCACAGTTTACATGGAGATGCATAACAATGAAGTCTCTCAGCTCCAGCTGCGTGTGTAAGTCCCATTAAGCAGTACACACACTGTTGGTTCAAATGTTGGTAGTGATTAGAAGTTATTACCATCCAACAGCTGTTCGGTAGTCTACGTGAAGTGAGCCAGTCTTCTCAGTTCAGTACCTGATGTCCATATTATAAAAATTACCACCACAGCTGGCATTAATTGCCAGGATACTTGGCAGCAACGCCGAGGTGGCCAAAATTTCAATGGATGCTGAGAGGGCTTCCTGAGAAGTGGTGGTCCCCTACAGTTCAAAACTAGACCTTGTCAGACTCTTTTAGGGATGTTTGTATAGCATGAATCGGGCTTGTCCTTGTTGTCACCAGGCCTGTCAAATGGGCTGCCCTTCACCAAGGTCCATGACATATGCTGCACATAAAAACATGTGCATGCAGCAGCAGAGCAATAACACAAGTCAGAGTTACTGCTTCTATTTCTTGGTACTCTTTTATTAACTGATTAAAAAAATATATTTTCCTATACTTCTCCCCATCTTAACAGTTTGGCTACTAAGCCACTATTGGTATGTAATGTATATAAAAAGGGATCTTGTAGCACCCTTGAGACTAACTGAAAGAAAGAAGTTGGTAGCATGAGTTTTGTAGATTTGAGCCAACTTTCCCCTCATGCACCTGAGGAAGTACACGCAAGTCTATGAAAGCTCATGCTACCAACTTCTTTCTTTCAGTTAACCACAAAATGCTGCAAAATCCCTCTGTATACTGATTTTCCAGCCTACCATGGCTATGTATTTGAATTATAGTTATGTAATGTAATTGGTTCCTTGATTGGTTCAGTAAGGAGACTTTTAGTAATGATAGTAGTTCCACACACTAAGGGGGGGGGGGGATCTGAGTAACATAACTGGTTCTTGTGTGAGCCCAGAAGAGCTCATTGCAACAGTAATGCATTTTAAAACTCTAAGTTTGGAACAAAAGTCTCTCTCTCTCATCTCCTCCAATATCCCCTATGCAAGTCCATTTATCTCTAAGAATGCTTTGAGGTAGTCCCCTAATCCACACTGGCAAAAATGTTCATTTGAGGCAACTCTCTCTCTCTCTTGCTGTGACTTCAATCCAAATGAGCCAAATGCACAAATGCAAGTGAAACATGTGTATAATTGTTTCTGCCTCATTTTAATTTTTAAAATTACGCTGTGATAAATGTTCCTGAATTTTGGCTAGTTCATGTTAATAATAATAATAGTAATAATAATAATAATAATTTATGTCTCGTCCCTCTGCACTCAGGCAACTGGGGCAGCTTACAACATTAAAAGTATACATATCATATCCCCCCCCCACCCCCATGGACTCTCATGGTGAAAGTGTGTACACACAATCTGAGACAAATTTTAAAAGCTAGAACCTGACCTTCATTCCAGATGAAGGTGAAATTGTAGTCCATCCCACCCACTTACTTTTCCTAAGTGGATAGTATCCTTTCATTCATACAAATACAAAGAAAACACTGACTCATATTTAGGAGCAATACTGAGGTGTCAATAACCACTGACAATGTGTGAGGTTTAGTTATTTTCAACAGGGACCCACAGTAAATTAATCATTTTACTTATGTATTTATTTTTATTTGATTTTTGTCTGCCTTTTGATCCAAGTTGATCAAAAGATTGTCTTGAAACAATCTCAAGACAGTTTACATGAAATAATACACTAGAATAACACTGGGGCTGCTGCTTCTCCCTCTGGCTGTGGCACTGCTCTGGGGTAGCATGCCCTCCCTATTCCAGCTCAAGAAGGGAGTTATTTTTACTGTCCAAGAGCAAAAAGGAAAGAGCTAGGCATAGTAACTGGGCCTCAGCTGATCTGCAGATTGATGACAGTTCGATTACCTTTAAACTTACAATGCGTTCCTTTTTCCCTCTTAGTCCTTGGGTTTCTGCACTGGATGGAAGCAGAGAGGAAGGATCTGGGAAAAGGCTAGAAAAGAGGATCCAGCACAGTGTCTGATGAGATGCTATGGGAAATTGCCATGCGGTCATGCACTAAGAGACTATAATTTTCTGTCTCTGTTTTCTTTTTTCCAGATTCCTTATTGTCTGTCTTTAGTATATCCATTTTATTTTATTTTATTGTGTATCACTTGAAGTTTATTGTTACACCTTGTATTATGCTTTGCATCTTTTTAAATTTTGCTGGTCATTGACCGAATAAAACATATTCATTCATTTATTTAGTATATCTGACACTTTGTCACCAATTAATATAACATGGCTCACACTAGCAGATGAACTAATGGAAGAGAGCAGAGGCATCACTTTTAGGCACTGTTGTGCAGAGTTTGAAAGTAGTGTGATAAAAGTAATATAGCTATGTGTAATGCTTTATCTTCAGAGGTTATACTTGTACAGCAATATACCTCTGATGGAATAATTTAATAACTAGTAAATTCATTACATTTGGGGTAAGACTGGACCAGAGAGGGGGCTTTGAATTGTTTTGAGCTATTTTCTACTTTTAAGGATTTTTTAAAAAAAAAAATTAAAATGTGTTACTAATGCATATTGATAAAGCAACAAGCAGTGCTTGGAAGTAATGGGTTGCAATTTGAGTCTGTTCTCCAAAATGCTTGGGACCACATTTGTTTTGCATTTTGGATTCCCCCCCTCTCCAGATTTTAGAATACTTGGAGATGAGATCCAAGTCGAAAAACAAAATTCGTTAACATTTCCTAGACATCTTATACTGAAGATAATTTTATACACATATTTTAGTTTCTGTACATTGAACCATCTGAAAGCAAAGGTGTCACTATCTCTGCCACTCATGGTTTTTGGAGTATTTCAGATTTTGGAATTCAGGATAAGGGAGACTTAACCTGTATAAGTACCACAATTACCAGTGAGATATCTGTTTGGTAACAAGTGAACAATGCAGATGTATTTTTAAAAAATGACATAATGAATGGAAACTTAGACCAAGATACTGCATCACAAAACTTAGCTATGACAGGAAACAGCAGGAACCTCCGTAGGGTCTTGTTGCAGTGTGCCCTGCTACAATGAGATTACTCACTGTCCACCTCTCTGGGACTTCAGACATTCACATGTTGGGAGGGCAGCATGGCTTAAAATGTAGTGGGTTTGGGCATTTGGGGTCATTATCATGGTACAACAACTATAAAAGTGAATTTATGTGATTATGGTGGCAGACTTAATTTCTTTACTAGTAGCTCAAGCAAGTTTTAAGAGTCCTTGGAGCATTTTTCTACATGTTAGCATGGATCCCCCCCCCCCCAATTTTCTGTTATTTTAGTATTCAGCCTTAATTTAAAATATCTCTAAAAAGTTATGAAAAGTACTAAGTTACCTTTTAAATACTGTAACAGATAATGACCACAAAATCTCTTTCTGGGGTGGGGGAAGAACACCTCAAAACACTCACTGTTGGAATACATAATGACTTTCCTGAGCTCTGGAAAAGTGTATCAAATTACCTTTAAAAAGAAGGTAAAAGTAACGCTAACATGTTAGTTTCGTACAAATGCAGTTTGAAGCTTAGTTGTTTTGTCAGGCTAGTGTCTTGTCAATTGTTTGGGGAAAACAGCGTCCAAAATGCATCTTTATAATCTAGAACTGATTATCTTGTAACAAGGCAGGTGCTTATGTGCTCACACAGTAATACTTACCTTTATAACACCTCCTGTGTGAGCTTGACTGAATGTTTGCCTGTAACCATTTCATCACACGTAGGCTCATTATAGGAGTTACCTAACAAGCTAGGAGTTGCACCTAAACCTTTGAGTACTTCAGTGATAACTTCTTGGGAGGTGTTCACCCAAGTGTAAATTATGCTGGCTCTGAACAGATTTTAGCTGGTGCCTGACAGCTTGGATGACTGGCACATTGTCATTTTCATAACACACCTAAAAGGGAAAGTGCCAAAAACTATAAGCAGCTTGAGTGTTGTTAGTCCTCCCAAATCTTTTCCTATTTTAAAAAATTAGGACATTGTATCATACAGACATTGTTTCAATGAACCAATTAAGGATTAAGCTCAAGTCATTGTGTCCTTGACTCAGAAATGCTTCATATATTAGATGAGTTAGCAAGTTTGTGTACTGTGTGTATACAAGTCATTTCTGACTTATGGTATCCCTAAGGAGAACTAATCATGGGGTTTTCTTGGCAAGGTTTTTTTTTGGGGGGTGTGTCTTTGCTTTCCCCTGAGGCTGAGAAAGTGTAACTTGCCCAAGGTAATCACTCAGTGGGTTTCCATGGCTGAGCAGGGATACAGACCTAGGTGTCCAGAACCATAGTCCAAGACTCAAACCATTACAACACTCTGGCTCCTATTGTGGGATAGCAGATGATACAAAAGGTTTCAGCTACCACCTAGCCTAATCTTGGGTTTTCTTGCCATCAGCAAAAAGATGCCAATTCATAGGCAGTTAGTGAGAATACTGGTCCAAAGCACAATGTTTTAGATTCCCCACAAAACAGTAGTTGACAATAAACAAATATTGTGGTTCTTATGTATTTGTGGATTAATATATATATAAAAATGGCATTTACATCCTTTTCTTTGCCAACCTGGGCGAAAATGAATTAATTTGTCTCTTTCCAGTATATGTCGGCTTTGCTAAATTCTATCCAGTTCTGCCCCTTCTGTCTAATTTCTATATCAGCTCATTTTTTGTTTAAAACCTCCAAATATTTATTTTTGTACACAATTTTGCCTAACATGTGCCTTGTGTATGCAACTTTCCCTAATATTCTTTTATTATGAACAATTTTCAAGATGAGACTTGCCTCACAAAATCACAGCCTGTAGGATAACTGTGCTCCAATCCACACATTTCTCTGGGAAATATAGGTTAGGTCAATTCATTAAAAAAAACAATGTAAACAAAAGGCCACTCTAACATTCTTAGTCTGAGTATTTCACAATGCAACCTTGCACAGAAAGTCAAAGAACATATCAGAACCTCAGTGTTAAAAAGCATTAAAATGGAATTTCTTGTTTTAAAAATGAGTTTATTCCATAGCAGGGTTAGGAATCATTCAGTGTCCCAGAGATTGGACTGCAAGTCCTAGCAGTCCTGGCCAGCTTAGCTAGTGATGACGCATGCTGTGAGCAGCAGGCCAACAACATCTGCAGGGCTATCTGATTCCAGCACTTGAGCTAAAGTTTGTGTCAGTACAATAGTCAGTATGTCTGCCCAGAAATAAACCCTAGTTAGAGAAACCATTTGGCACCTATTTAGCTGAATAAAATCTTGAGTGCATGCACTTCATAATTAAGTCAATTCAAAGAAAATAACAATTCCATACATGGCTGTACCTATTATTTGTTGGCAAGAGAATTGAAATGCATCAATTGGCTCTGCAATAGAAATGGATCCTCAGGAAAGGGGGTTTGCAAACCTGAAGGCATGCACATACAAATACTTTTTCTAGTTCCATTTGTTTTGCACTGCATGACAAGATGGCTGTGGAAATGGCTTATTTGAGGTCATTACCTTATTGATTAAATAATGTGGTGAAAAGGGCAAGATAATGCAGTGCTGAGAGATTATTGCCAGACACTTTGCAAATGAGGCAGCCGAAAGGGTAGCGGTTGTGAGGATCAGTGGGTAATTAGTAAGCAAGTTGGAATTAAAATAAAGGATGAATGATGCAGCAATTACATAAAGAATTGTTTTGAGTACCCACTTTTGTTTATTCTAATTATAGCACTTACTGCGGGATATGGCTGTTGGATTAGAATATCCAGAATCTCTAATGAGTTGTTTGCTGTGTCTACGACCCTGTAATAGACAAACTGTGGGTCTATTTTGGTTATGTTAATAGCAAAGTTTCCCTTCATGTCCAAATTCTGTGTCTCTCATCTGCAGCATCCTATCCTGAGGGGGAAGATTGCTCATCTATACTTTGAATCTGCTGGCAGCACATTCTTGAATCTGCTGGCAGCACATTCTTATTCTCAGGCATTCATACTTGAAGAAAGAGCTTGAAATATGGAAAAACAAAAACTTTAACCAAACAACCAGGCCTTCGCTAGTTCAAGCTGTTCCATATAGTAATACATATTTCTGTAAAACATATTTCTGTGCTGGCCATAAAACATGTGAAAGGTTTCCTGGTGCAAAAGCATGGAGGCTTCCTGAGAAATTGAGTATTCTCTTCCTAACAAAGGGGCTTTCAGCCTCACAAAGGATTCAAGACAAACTGGATCTCAAAGGCAGTAGCTTTTTGTCTTGCTAATGGAATTTAAGGTTTATTTCTTGGACTTTGGACCTTATCACATCACTTAAATAACTTGGCTTACCACTTCCAAATGTAAATCGGACTGCAGCTGGATCCTATCACAAGGATTTTGTGACCAAAGCCACCATGCGAGTCCAGCCCGGCTGCAGCTCGGGTCCCAGGTGTGCTTCGGGAGCTTCATTTCAAAACTGGGAGCTTTCTAACTTCAAAAAATGGCCACTGAAGTGCACTGGGGACCCAGGCTACAGCCGAGATGGACTCGTCCAGCAGCTTTGTGATCGGACCTGGTTGCAGTCCAAATTACACTTCAGTTTGGAAGAGATAAGCCAGGTTATTTAAGTGGTGTGATAAGGTCATTTAAGAATCTCCCAGTACCCATATGTCCAGAAGGAGGAGAGTCTTGCCTGTATCAATATCCCTCCATACTATCTGAACTCAGGACAACAAATAAAACATCTTGCCAAAATGCAGGCCTATGACTAACATCATCACCGCCCCCCTTCCTCTATGATTTTTAATATCTTTTCCCTGATGAAGGAGCCAGTGGAGTTTAGAAAGCTTGCAACATGCATGTTGTGCATTTTGGTTGGTTGGCCCAATAAAGATATCACTGTTTTGTGGATTTGGGATGTTATTGTATTTCTGTAGAATGAGAGAAGCAACCTTTGCCTTACTGTTTTCTTCCCTCATAGCTTTAAATTTATAACAATATGGGTTAACTGACTGGGAAGAAGGCCTAATTGTTTTTGTGTAGCAGGAGTAATATGGGCTTTTGGCTGAAAGGTTATTTACTCTAATGCTGCAATGAAGGCCTATAGACAAGGCTATAAATGTTGGTTTTAAAAATTAGAACTTGTATTTGAATTATGGAGTTAATAATAATAATAATAATAATAACAACAACAACAATAATAATTCCTGCTGTTCAGCCACAAATGTTTCCAGAATGGCTTACACATTTGGCAGTTCCGTGCCCCAAGGCTTACAGTCTAATTATGACACTACACAAAAAGAAAAGGAAATGGCAGCGGAGAAGTAGATTAAGTCTAGACAACCTCCTCGCCCCCCCCCAAATATCTTGAAGCTCATCTAGAGTGCAACCACCTGCTCAGTGCTGGGTCTGCAATACAGAATGCAGTTACAAGACATATGGTAGATGACCATTGCTTAAATTGGGCCATGCAACAAATATAGGTGAACAAGGTGGTATGGTCTGGAGTGGGATTTTCCACATCAGTGTTGATCCTTTCCTCTTATTATTGCTCTATTCATTTCTTATTTTGAATAGTGGTTTTCCATTTGTTTTCCACAACAGCTTCAAGCTGTGGGTATTTTCCTTCTAAGCTGCATAAATACTCTAAAGGCACCAGATGTCAACTGATGTTGGAAGCTAAGCACAGTCAGCCCTGGTTAGTACTTGGATGGGAGATCACCAATGAATACCAGGTGCTGTAGGCAGAGAAATGAACTAGTAAAACCACCTCTGAGTATTCCTTGCCTAAGAAAACACTATGAAATTCATGGGGTCACCATAAGTCGACAGGCAACTTGAAGGTACATACACACAAAGGAATTCCACATATCTTCTGAAGCATTCTGTTCCACTCCCAATCAGCCACACTGTTAGGACATTCTTCTTAACATTTATTGAATATCTGCTTCCCTGAAATTTCCACCAGTTGGTTTTAGCCCTGGACTCCAGAGCAGCAGACTATTCCATGTTCTTCATGACTCTTTCAGATATTTGAAGACTGCTATCATAGTCTTTTCAGCTCAAACACATGCCTAGCTCTGCTCACCAATTCCTAATTAAACTTGGTTTCTCTTTATAATCCTGCAGTGTCTTGGTTGTTCTCACCATTCTCAGGTCATACTCCAAATTGTCATGGTCTTTCTTTAAATGTAACACCTAAGATGGGTCACACTGCTGTAGATGCAGCCTGCATGGACTTTATGTATCTTCTAAATAACCAAACATTGATGGGATGGGTTATGGGATTTTTCTTCTTCTTTGTAAACATTTGCACAAGTACTTCACTGGATGCATGCACTACTCATATGCTGACAATAAAACTCTAAAAATAGTTCCAAAATTGTTTGAGACATTTGGAATGAGAATAGAGAATGTAGATGCCTTCAGAAGTCATACCCAAACATGCACAAGTCTGCTACAATATCACTGGCCATGCTTATGGGGGCTCATGCTAGCTTTTCTAGAGATACTGTTTGAAGCTGTACAGACCCTGAGCAGAGATTATGGCTAGTCATAAACAATATTTATATTCTGGGCAAGGCAATTTTACAGTGCTAACTCCAAATGTTAGGGAAATGTTTGTGGCTTGAGGCTTCAACTGCTGCCAGCTGATATACAAACATTTGTATCACTGTGTATATGAAGAGTCATCTTCACTGGTGAATGGGAGCAAAGGTGGGTATGAAAAATGTGTGTCAGACACAGTCTGGAGGAGACCCTTCCACATAGAGTAGAGAGACTTCAGATTTACAAAACTAAGGCCTAAGGCAGTTAACTACCTTCATTCTTCATGGCTTTCTAATTGAGAGATTTACTTGTATTCCCAACTGAGGGCAGCAGCAGAATTTGAGATAAATGATCTGCTGTGTTGAAATGCTCACTAAATCTTCAGCAGGAGAAAGGATTATACCATTCAACCAGGAATGCTGTGGTAATCCACCCAGTTTGATTTTTGACATGGATATTGCAGCTCTGCTGGTGCCAACAAGTATCCCAGACACTCCCTGTGTCAAATTTTATCTAGTTTAATTTCTATTTCTAAAAATAATTTATAAATGTCTGGACATGCTAATTCTTGTGTGATGCTCAGTGGAGAGGGGGGATGTGATTGAAAGTGCCACACATTTGTACAGTGTCAGATATTTGTGTGCAAAGAGCAGGAGTAAAACTTCCTCAGAAGGCAATTTCAACTCTCTAAGTGTGAGTATGTGGGTGAGGAATATATCCTCTTGGAGATCCTCTGTGACTTTCCAACTTGCTCCATAGACTGTAAATGGGCATCTGTCATCATGGATCTACAGGATACACAACTGAGTAAGATTTCACTGTTCTTAGTATCTTGTGTATAGTCATCTTTCACTTGTTCTCTAACATTTATAGCTATTTGATACCACTTTAACTGTAATGACTCCATCCTAGGATTTGTACCTTTGGAATGGAACTTGTTCTAAGACTTGTACCTTTGGGATGGGAACTTAGAATTCTTTGCTAGAGGAACCTCTTGCCCACCTCTGTACTACAACACAAGAACCCCCATCAAACTGCATCTGAAAAGAAAAAGGTAAATCTTTCCCAAGTGCTGTCAGTCTTACAATTCCCTGTGCCCCCAAATTGAAATAGTGCTTAGAAAATGGTTGCCTTGTAGGCTCAGATAAAAGGAATGTACAGTCCAAATTAAAGTATCTCTTCACCAGGTTTGGTGAATCCAAATGACACAGGTAAGTTCCAAGAAGACTATGAGAGCAATAGTTGATCTATTATTAATCTTAAAAGTTGGTACTCAGCAATATCTTGCTTTGTTTTTGTTGTCATCAAGTTGGCTTATGGCAAATCTTTAAATGTGAGGCATCCAAGACCCCAGTCCATCAACGGCGCTGCTCAGGTCTCACAAGCTCAGGGACTTGGCTTCCATGAGGGGTTCAATCCCCCTGTAGTGCAGGGTTTTTTCTTTCTTTCTTTTCCTACTACTTCCCACTCTGTCAAGAATTATTCTCTTTTCCAGTGTTTCATGCTGCCTCATGAAATGTCCAAAATACAATAGCCTCAGTTCAGTCATTTTGGTGTCCAATGAGATTTCAGGCTTGATTTGCTCTCAGACATATATTTTTGTCATTCTGGCAGGGCATGGTATCTGCTGAACTTTTCTCCAACACTGCACTCCAAATGAATTGATTTTCTTCCTGTCAACTTTCTTCATTCTCCAGCTTTCACAATCACACATAGAAATCAGAAATACTATGGTATTCTGACTTTGGTATTCAGTGATCTGTTGCAATGAAGATAGAATTTCCATTCCATTTAGCTATCATGACAAAAAAGCCACCGATAAAGCTATCCTCAATTAATTTGTCAAATGCCTCTTAAAAAGTGAGTGGAATTATGTATAATTGTGGTAGTGACTTCTATACAAGCCAATCTGTAAATCAAACAGGGCTTGATCCATATTACATAGTGACAGGCACTTGTGAGAATATATGCAGATGGTTTCTTTGTTACTTGTTGGTTAAGAACTGACTAACAAAACTGGAAGTTGTTCCATTGTTTGTCCCACCCATCCCTGACAAAACATCTTAGCACCACCTTAACATTATGCAGTTTTCAAGTATTTGAAAGCAAGTGAAAAATCAATTGTACTTTGTTTCACTTGCAAGGAATTGTGGGCTCCCCCTCCTTTTTTGTTTTAACTAAAACATCAATTTCTGTGCCAGAAGAACTAGGCAAAACTGCTGAGTTGGCCAAGACTATAAATTGAACTGGTCCTTTTACCTCTAGAAAATGTTAAAGCATTCTTCTGCCATTGAACTGGCACACATTGCTGGATCAAGTGCTACTATTAACGGGAAATCAGGAAAGTACATTATCACTCCACTGCTGTCATTACCAGAGGGCTTCGCTGTGAACTATAGCATTCGGGAAAGCTTGCCTGCAAAGACAAGAGAAAAATGGGACACTTAATGGGAGATGTTATACATACCTACTGTCTCTGCCTCTTATAGCCCGCAGACAAAAAAAAGGAAGAAAAAGGGAGACACAGAAAGATCTGTTTCACATTTTTTGGCCATTGATTCATAAGGAAGTAATGAAATAATAGGAATCCATATGTCCCTTCTTGATTTTTTTTATTTAGGTATTTATTTTCCCATGGGGATATGTAGCTAAGCTAATATAAATACAATGTTAAAATAACAATTCACCAAGTCTCTCTTTGAATTATATTAATACATAGACATTGTTGCAAATATATTATACACTTTTAAACCAAGCATTTTAAATATTCTCTAGCATTAAATTAGGCATTTTGCTCTAACAGCAGTAGACAATCTTCCAGGCTTTACTATTTTGTTGTACAAATACATGAAAATACAAGATATTGGTGAATATTGGTTAACAGGTATAGTATAGGTTCTGATTCCTTAGAATGATGTGTACTCATATTTTAAATCAAAGGGCATGATTTTTAATCCTTTTTAAGCATACAGAGTTAAAGAGATTCTTCTTGATGCAGTGGTTTATCATGGGGATTTCAGAAGGATAGGTAAGCCAAACGACAAATGCTTAAAAATTTCTAGTTTGCTGGAGTGAATGGAAGAACCAATATATCTTGGATTTCCATGTACACAGTCTATCAGCTAAAACTGTAGTTTGGCTTAAATACATGTTAGGAGTCAGGGAATAGTTGGCCTGAGGGCTAGCCTACAAGTGATCAAGGTTGAGTGCGGTGAGGAGAGTTAAGAACTTCTTTCTTCTTCCTGAAAATACTTCCAAATAATAATAATAAATTATTTTTATCCCTCCCCTCCGCACAACACAATCGGGGTGGCTTACAACATTAAAATATACATTCCATAGCATAACCCCCAAACCCACCAATCCCATAAAATACAATTAAACAATTTGCAATATAAAACATAGCTTAAAATAATAACACTGACTAACAATGACTATAACAAAGAATCAGGGATAAATAGGTTAGGCTTACTTCTGGTGGCTGGATGTCTATTTAGGAAATGCCTGCTGGAACAGATCCGTCCTAACAGCTTTTTTAAAGCTGTTTAGGGTGGTAATGTGATGGATCTCATCCGGCAGGCCATATAATGTTTTCTCCCCAATAACCTTATGTTAGCATAATGAGACTCTCATTACTTTGCAAGCATGTTTGGGTGTAGCGCTCCAGATATTCATGGACAGTAACTTCTAGCATTCTTCACCATTAGCTATGCTGGTTATTGCTGAATAGGATTTCCAGATCACCATCATCTGGAGGGCTGCAGAATTCCCACCCTTGTTTGAAAGTGTGGTTCCTTCCCAAGAGTAGAAAGTCTTGCTTTTTACCTTTATGCTCAGTTTACTTGCCATGTTCAAAATAAATACAGGTTGCTTCAAATGCAAGACAGTAGGTGCAGACGTTGTAAGGTACTCAACCCAGAAAACCTGTACCCACCAAATCCCCAAAGTTCATGCAGTTTTCTGATACATTCCTTCTCCCAGTTTCACACACATGCGAAGCAGGATAATGCCTCTCCTCATGGCTTCATTTTAAAACCCACCCAAGAACTGATGTGAATTAAAACAGTCATGTCCTTGATTCCTTAATGGAGTCAGGCATGAAATATGCATATTCTGCTGTTTTTAAGAAGGAGTGGGAAACTAGTGGCTTTTTACTTATTGTTGCTCTCATCAGTGCTCACCATTACCTTTGCTGTCTAAGGCTGAATTGAAATGCAGACAACATCAAGAGGCCCATAATTTCCCCATCCCTGAACCACTGCCCTTTTTTGGTTCTTCAAGAAGCTTTGCCTCTGTTGTCTATTTGACTCCTTATTCTACCCTCCAGCTTTTGTCTTTGCCAATAGAATAGGTGAGTGTGTCTGTATCCAATTTAAGGATGAGATAAACATTCAAAAATATTTGGAAAATGGTCAATTTCTTGAGTGTTGAGAAGCCCCGAGAATACAAATTCTGGACTGATGAGAAACTTTGCAGTTTGGACATTATATGCAAGATCCACACATGGTTGTGGCAGCTGGCAGATAAAATTGGTTGAAAACTTAACAATATTAAAAAAAAACAATTAAAATTTTCTCATTGGAAGAATTTAATATTACATCAAAAATAAAAAAAAGTTTAAAAAACATAAATAGAACGCCCCCTCCCCAATATAAGAGCCTCCCTGATCATGATTATATATTTAAAGCCTGTTTGAAGAAAAATGTCTTTGCCTGTCAGTGATATGAAAACAGAGAGGGAGCCAGTCTAGCCTCCCATGGAAATGCCCAGGATTAAATTTCACTATTTATTATTAACAAATAAAAGCACTCACTCATACTTTATTAATTATTATTAATTAATATATAAATGGACACATTGATTTATAATAATGATTACTAATATTGATTGATAATTCAACACTGATATTGCCTGTAGTGTATTTGATAATGGATAACAGTGCAAATTTCAGTGGCAGACTAGAATGTCCAGTTTTATTTATGTATTTATTCCTTTATTTAAAGTAAAATAACATTCACTTTGTCCATCACACTGTTCTATAGAATTTAGATTCAATGACAAATTGGGGCATAAAGTGAATGTTAGGTTCAGAAGTAAAAACAAAGAGTGATAGAGCCTGGGTGGTTCTGTGCCACAACTCCAACTATATCCAGCAAGACACAGAGCCTGCTGCTATCCAGATGTTAAATAAATGGAAAGTGAACCTAACATGGTCTGGCTATGCCTGCCACCTAATCCAAAAGATGTCCAACATACTCTTTCTCTCTCTCTCTCTCTCTCTCTCTCTCTCTCTCTCTGTGTGTGTGTGTGTGTGTGTGTGTACGAAAGAGAAAGAGTGAAGGAGATGCTATCACTTCCCCAGACCTTGTAAAAGTTACTTTTTGGCAACTGGTTATGGTGACTAACTTTAGAAGCTGTAGCTCTTAAATGTAACACCTCTAAGCTTTGTGCTTCCCTCTTGGCATGAGTATTAGAAACAGCTGAGATTACATCTATACTGCAGAATTAATGCAATTTGGCACCACTAAATGTCATGGCTCAATGCTATGAAATTCTGGTATTTGTACTTTTGTGAGATACTTAGTTTTCTCTGTCAGAGAGCTCTAGCGCCACAACAAAGTATACATCTCAGGATTCTAAAGGATGGGGACATGGCAAAGTGCTATCCAGCTAAAGTGTGGCAGCAGCCTACGAATGTTTGAGGAGTATCCTGAGAAACACATGCAAGATATTCTGGCCACTTCACAAGTGGGCCAAGAATACTATCAAATCAAAATGAAGACTGAGATACGCTAGAACTTTCTGCACATGGCCAAAATAGATTTTATATTTGGGTAGGATTGGACTTTCACCAACCTATTTTACTGACTTAAGTGTTTGAATCTAAATACAGTGTGTCCATGCTATACACAGGTGCACTATATACAGCTTCCTGCTTACGTGGAAGCCGTGCGACAATGTAAACAATGGCATGCATGTCTCTGATGTGCGCACCGCCATGCCACCGCATGCACATGCCCCATTGTTTCCTATGGGGCATGAGGATATGTGGATTTTCCCTTGCGCGGGGGTGTGAGTCCAGAACGAATCCTCTGAATAAGGGGAGGGCCCACTGTACTATCCCAACTGACTCGTGGTAAGTCAACATGTGTATATACAGTCAGACCTCTGAATCCACAGATTCATCCATCCAAGGTTTGAAAGCACACACACATACACATACACACAATCCAAACAGAAAACCTTGATTTTGCCATTTTATACAAGGGACACCATTTTATATGCCATTGTATTTTAATTGGACTTGAGCATCCATATCTTGGTAGCCATGGGGTCTTAAGGTTAAGACAATTTGAGATTGAGCTCCATGCTAGATGCCCCTTTTTAATATACAGTATTTGACTATAAGTCAATCTCATGTACCAATTAAGGGCAGGTTTTGGGACCCAAATTATGGATTTTAATATGATCCATGGATAAGTCATAAAATTATAGAATCGTAGAGTTGGAAGAAACCTGAAAGATCATCCAGTCAAACCCTCTGCAATGCAGGAACTCACATTCATAGTATCCCTTGAGAGATGACCATCCAGCCTCTGTTTAAAGGCCTCCAAGGATGGAGACCACACTACTGTCTGAGGGAGTGTGTTCCACTGTCAAACAGCTCTTACTGTCAGGAAGTTCCTCCTAATATTTAAGAGGAATCTCTTTTCCTGGAGCTTGCATCTATTGCTCTGGGTCCTAAACTCCGGAGCAGCAGAAAACAAGCTAGCTCCCTCCCCAATATGACATCCCTTCAAATATTTAAACAGTGCTATCATATCACCTCTTAACCTTCTCTTCTCCAGGCTAAACATCCCCAGCTCCCTAAGTTGTTCCTCTTAGGGCATGGCTTCCAGACCCTTCACCATTTTAGTTGCTCTTCTTTGGACATGCTCCAGTTTCTCCACATCCTTTTAAAATTGTGGTGCCCACAACTGGACATAATATTCCAGGTGAGGCCTGACCAGAGCAGAATATAGTGGCATTATTACTTTCCTTGATCTAGAAACTATACATTTATTGATGCAGCCTAAAATTGTATTGACCTTTTTAGCTGCTGCGACTGTTGATCTTGATTCATGTTTCAAACTTGTGATCTACTTTGGGACATCCTAGGTATTCCCTTTTGACATGTAGTTTATCCAGGTGTCCCCCATCCTATATCTGTGCATTTCATTTTTCTGCCCTAAATGCAGTACCTTACATTTCTCTGTGTTGAATTTCATTTTGTTAGCTTTGGCCCAGCTTTCTAGTCTATTCAGGTCATCTTGAATTTTGATCCTGTCCTCTGGGGTATTAGCTACTCCTCTTAATTTGGTGTCATCTGCAAATTTGATGAGTATGCCCCCAATTTTGTCATCCAAGTCATTGATAAAGATGTTGAATAGCACTGGGCCCAGGCTGGACCCCTGTGGGACGCCACTGGTCACTTCTTTCCAGGATGAAAAGGAGCCATTGTTGAGCACCCTTTGGGTTCAGCCAGTCAACCAATTACATATCCATGTAACAGTTAGCTTGTTTAGCCCACATTTTACAAGCTTGATTGCAAGAATGTCATAGGGAACTTTGTCAAAGGCCTTACTGAAATCAAGATATACTATATCCACAGAATTCCCTTCATCTAACAAGCTGGTAATTTTATCAAAAAAAGAGATCAGGTTTGTCTGGCATGACTTCTTTCTCTGAAACCCATGTTGACTTTTTGTGATTCTGGCATTGCTTTCTGGATAGAAAAAATAGAGCTGGTTCTTTATTCAAAACCTAGTTATCTTGGATTTTCCAAAACTACTATTTGTATCTCAAGATATAAGCACTTGCCCAAGACTATTTCCAGTGGGAAAAATGAAGGGCTTTTCAGGTTAGCAGTCCCACAGTGAAGAAATAATGCAGTTTGACACCACTTTAACTGACCTGGCTCAATGCTATGGAATTGTAGTTTTGCAAGACATTTAGCCTTTTCTGTCAGAGAGCTCTGGTGCCACAAGAAACTGCAGTTTCCAGAATTCCCAGAATTCCGTAGCATTCAGCCCCAGCAGCTATAGTGGTATCAAACTGGATTATTTCTGCAGTGCACCTGCAACCTCAGTACCTGATCCTTTCCCATCTGACATAAAAATGTGGTTTGAGAGTTGGACTGGGACTTGGATATCCAAGTTCAAATCCTCACAGAGTCATAAAAATTTGAGTGAACTTGGTTCACACATTATTATCTTGATTTATTTCTCTAGTCTGCTGTGAAGACAAATGGGATTAGGAGATCCATGCAGGTTGCTTTGAACTCATTGCAGGAAAAGTAGAATATAAATGGAAATAATAAATGATTATTTAAAGAAGTGATTTTTCCCAAAAAGGCTAGTTCTTCCATAATGCAGCTTCTGGAGGATACCAGTATGGTTGTAACTGCAAATGCAACACATTTCATTGAAACAGAGTTTAAAAATACTATAGATCCAGTTATGAAATCATACATGCACACATGGCTCATTATTAATTATACTATCAAGTGAGTTAGTTACTGCAAATGGCTAAAGGAATTTATATTTTAGCTCAAGATTAGAACATGATAGTTTAGGTTATTCCAAGGTTAAAAGATTTTAAATCCACACAGGTAGTAAGGGTAGCATGGTTTGAGAGCTGGTCTTCTTTGCATCCAGGTGGCTCTTCCTATCTTTCACACTGGACATTACATAGAGGATCCACATGTGTCCCATGAAACTGAATCTCAAAGCTCTTAGTGTTGAGATTTTTGCTGGGATCCATGTGAGTATCACTAAGCTAAAGGAAATGAGGATATGGAATCAAAACAAAAAACAGCATTTTTGATGGGTAAATGAGAAGTGGTGCTTTCAAAAATTAATCCTTCTTTCTCAAGTTCAAAATAAATATGGGAGACTATGGCAATGTTCAGGTGCATTCTGGTAAAGGTTTTAGTAAGTAATGTAATTTACACTTATATGACAATTTAATGTAACTTTAATAGTTATTCCCCCCTTAACTTGAATGTAATTGAATTAGATATTTAGGGTGTTAATAATTAACTAAACACATCTGTGATCACGAAAGTCATGACAGGAGTCCTTGCTGGTTGCCCTGCATCATTCAGGTAGCAACCTGAAAGTAAGCTTTCTCTATTATGCCTCCAACTCACCTCCTTTTTGAAATGATTTCCCCTCTTTCCATTTGGGAAGCATCAACCAGTTTGCCACTTTGAGAACTGTGTTTCAGGACTATGATTTTATATCTTTCAGCAGATGATTGCTTTCATTAATTATTTAATGTTTATTATTTTAATCTTTGCATTTTTACATGTTTTAAAGGCTTTTAAAATGTATGTTTAAAAATGTACTGCATACTGCTTTTAGATTTTATTAAAATTTAGAAAGCAGTTTAGAAATTGCTATAACAACCACAACAATATCTATAAAAGAAGTAAAAGATTCGTAGGTGTGAGCACAATTAATCGTCAAAACCTACCTTTTAAACAGATGTTAAACAGATATCAACAATTGCTTATCACTGCATTTTACTTCCTATTAAAGCTTGTCAGAGGTTCTTTTGTTGTTGTTGTTCATTCAAAAAAGGTCTGTTTTTGGTAAATGAGTAATCAAACTTTAAAAGAGTTTTCCTGAGCACTGATGTTAACTTACTAAACCTCTGAATTACTTAAAAGTGATTATTTAATAATTGCATTTTGATATCAGTATCCATTTAATGAAGCATTTATATTGTTTGTACTTGGTGTTTGAACAGTTTAAATATGTGAAGATTTCCACAGATATTCATGACAACAAACTGTAATTTTAGAAGAGACAAAAACAGTATAAAGTTGCAACTGCTTTTGTTCAGCAGGAGAGGACCAGACGCAGCCCTCGAGATGTTGCTAGACTTCAACACCCGTCATCCTTTACCATTGGCTAATGCTGGGTAGGGCAAGTTGGTATATGATCTAATTCTAAAATTTCAGATTAAAACACAATATTTCCTTTGGAAACTGGAACAAATTGCTGGGTCTGCTATTTTTCTTTTTGACCATGGCTAATCTAAAAGCAGCCTTAAAGGGGATGAACTGAGAATTGTCTTTGTTGTTTGAAAAGCAAAGTGGCATTATTTACTCCCCCTCATGCCACACCCAGGCCAATGCTGAAAGCTTTTCCCCTGAAAGAGCACTAGATGGTGCCCCTTTTCCTTCTGTGCAAAAGGAAACCACATTTCCCAAGAGACTGGCTGCTCCTGTTCCCGCTGCCTCCACTGTGAGAACTGTGATGTATTAGGCTTGTAGCTGGAAGGGTCATGAAAGTTGAAATGAAAATGTGCCTTAAACTGAAAGGAGGTGGTCTTTCTGTCACATTATCTGTCTCAGTTTTTAACACCCTCCCTTTGCTGCTCTCGTGTCAGTGAGTGTTTTCTGCCCAGCAAAAAGAAAACTTGAATGTCATACATTTTTAATTAGACTCTTGCTGGGAAATTGGGTTGATATAGTTAGCTCATTAATTTTGTTATTACCTCTGCAGCACAAATGACCAGTGAAATCAGAACTAATATTAGAATCCCATTATTATTATTATTATTTTGAAATAAAAATGTTATAAAGGTAGGCTCTGTCTGCAAATAAAGTTTTGCCAGATCTGTCATCACCTCTTATTATATATTTACTCATGCTTTTTAAAGAAACAAGTGCAGTCTGGATGCTAATTACTGATTTTGAGGACATTGCAAAATATATATTTAATTTGCATCCTCCTATCCCCTCAGTGTAGGTCAGTATTTTCTTTTTAAAAGCTACCTGTTTTTCCTTATCTTATGTAGTTGTTTACTCAGTGACTACAAACAACCAAATAATAATGCTTTTGTGGAAGTGATCTCATCCACACACCACACTTTTATGCTGTTTGGCTGTCACACTATGACTTTAGTCTAGTTTGTTAACAGAGAGATAAATGACTGATATATATTGGTCTAAGAATATGAATCCATATGAATTGTTGTCACTTTAACACACCATAGTAAATTTCAGATGGTAATCCTTGATCTAATGTGCTAATAGAGAAGAAAGAGTTACCATGAAGCAGAAGAGGTGGGGTCACTCACCAAATTAACCTCTTCGGCCTATAATATTGTCCGGTATAAAATTGTGGGTCAAACTGCTTGTTAAGGTGCATGTGTCTTCCCTAGTATTAACCTGATTTCCCTCTTTCAGTAGGATTTCCTCAGTAATCAGACTGGCAAATCAAACCTATATTTACCTTCCAATCACAAAACAAAACATAGAATCACAGAATCATAGAGTTGGAAAAGACCACAAGGGCCATCCAGTCCAACCCCCTGCCATGCAGGAATACATAATCAAAGCACAAGCCTCTGTTTAAAACTCTCCAGAGAAGGAGACTCCACCACACTCCACTGCTGAACAGCTCTTACTGTCACAAAGTTCTTCCTAAGGTTGAGCTGGAACCACTTTTCCTGTAGTTTGAATCAATTGCTCTGGATCCTATTCTCTGGAGCAGCAGAAAACAAGCTTGTGCCAGCTTTAATATAGCAATAGCAAGTACCCTTTGTCTATATTGCTTATCAGTGCATTTAAGTGCTTCCTAAGCAGTTTAAAATGGGTAAGCTTATTGCTCCCAACAAGCTGGGTATTCATTTTAGTGACCTATGGAAGGATGCAAGGCCGAGTGGACCCTAGAGCCCTGCCTAGGATTGAACTCACAACCTTGTGGCTGTGAATGGCTGCAGTACCAGCATTTAACCACTGCACCACCAGGGCTCCTAATATGACATCCCTTCAAATATTTAAACAGGGCTATCATATCACCTCTTCACCTTCTCTTCTCCAGGCTAAGCATTCCCAGCTCCTAAGTCTCTCCTCATAGGGCATGGTTTCCAGACCCTTCACCATTTTTGTTGTCCACGTCTGACATGCTCCACCTTGTCAACATCCTTTTTGAATTGTGGTGCCCAGAATTGGACACATTATTCCAGGTGAGGCTTGACCAAAGCAGAATAGAGTGGGACTATTAGTTGCCTTGATCTAAATAGTACACTTCTATTGATGCAGCCTAGAACATGATAAATGTTCGTAGCTGTAAAAGGCACAGGTGATAACAAAGAGACAACTTTGACCATTTTGGTGGCGCTGAGGTGGAGGGTCAAACAAAGCCTGAGTGTTCTGCAGTTCCTTATCTGCTTCACAGTATCCCACCAAGAAACATAGCTTTTCAAAACACCAGCACTTCCAAGGGAAAGTTATACAGTCAGCCCTCTGTTTTTGTAGGGGATCCATTCTGGACCTCCCCCCCACACACACACACAAAAATGGAATTTCACACATATTCAAGCCCCATAGGCTTGAATGGGGGTGCATGCCTGTGAGCAGCTGTGGGCACGCGCCTTGCGTGCCCCCCATTTTAATCCCCTCCATTTGCTCCTTGTGAGTAAGCGAGGGTTGTGCAAATGCAGGGGAAACTGTATAAAGATCTGTTGATGTGGAGGGAAAAGGAATATATAACATTATTGTTATATCTGATGATTTTGCTTAATTCAGAGTCCCAGTATTTTCATGTAGTGGGGAACAGGACAGAACCTTTGTCTTGCATGTTCTCTTCTCCTCCATGTGAAGAATGTTACATGTGAACCCAGACCAATGCATGCCAATGTCCATGGGGTAAAGCCTATTGTCCTTCAAAGTGAACTTATTATGGTCCTTTGCTAGATATAACACTAACATAATGAGATGATGTGTGAATCAACCTTTACATTTTTATTACTCAAAGAAACCCTGAACATTACTGTCAGGCTGGCTATGGGAAGATAAGGAAGGCTGGTGAATTCTTCAGATTTTTTTTAAAATGTGCATGTGGCTTGAGACATGTTTAGGTGGGAATACAATTATCTTTCTAAAAACATTGTTTTATGCAACCGTACTGTTTTCTACATAGACCCATTCCATTTTCTGAGCAAAGTCAATTTGAGATTTCTGAACTGGTCTAGTTGAGACCTGCTGTTTCAAGTCAGTTTTGAGAAAGGCAATATAGAAGGCTGGTACAGACCTGCGGGAAGCGGCATGCAGGCACTTATTCTAGGGTTTGGGAGCACACAGCATCCACACACTCCCAAACCCTAGTCTGTAAGGATGGCACCATCATGGCGGCCTCCTGTCCACAAGGGGGTCACCATGATGATGCAAGCACAGTGCAGCATCCAGATGTCGCTGCACTGCGCTTATGTCATGGAGGTGTGACAGTGTGCCAATGGTGCACTCATGGTATCCAGACTGCACCATAAAAACCCCTGCTTTTAATAGGTTCTTTTTACTGTGGAGGGACACCACACAGTTTGGCTGCTGCAGCGTCCCCTCAGCAGCAAAAATGGACAGCTCCAGCCCATCCTTTTGTGGGGCGGTCTGTCAAGCCACTAGTGTCTCTTCTATGGTGTTAGCATTGTAACAGCTTTTATTTGTAGAAAAAACCCTCTGAATTGTTATGTTATGCCCAAAAGAGAATGGGGAGAGAGGTAATAACATGGTATCCATCACCATGCCTTGTTGGTGGCTTTGCATCTTCAATGGTGACTGACATAACTGATGCTGAGATTCCCGCACCTACATCAAGAGGGTTGCATTGGGAAAGTTTTTCTTTCTCCATTTATGAGCAGCTACCTTGTTGTACTTGCTGTAAGTATTTTTTTTAATCCTTCGACTGGGGTCCATGTATTATAGAGAATTGGTTGCTGTGAAAAGACATTGGCTCATGGACAAAAGACAGAAACACTGGCACTGGAAACAAGCGCTGCAACAGCAAGTATTATATTATTCACCCTGGTGGATATCCAAAATATTGAATGAAAAGTGCTCGAAGCGCACAGCAACTTGTATCATCTTGAATGTTTAAACTTTTGTATCTGGACAAGTAAATCATGTTTGGAATTTGAGTTTCTGTCAGCTCTAAGCAGGCTAGCAAAATTTGATTTGCTAGCTGGGAACAAGGGGGATAATCGAAAAAGAGGATTTTGAAATATGAAAGTGGGCAATTTGTACCTATGCTTTTTTTTTACCCTGTCACATGTCATGACTATGGCAGCTTGACTGCTCATTAATTCTTTATATCAGTATGATAATGTACCCTGCCGAGTACACATGCGTTAAAATATTCATAATTGTGGTTAATGCAAGCAGATATATATTAAATGCTTGAAAGAAGCTATTAGTCAAACACACAGTGCAGAAGTCTCCTTATGTGAGGTCCAGATATTATCCATGATCAAACCCATTTTAATGCTCCCACTTTGGAGGTCTTTAATATTTTGGTTAAACCTGCAAAAGCAATGGCACTAGTAGTGCTGTTTTGTAACTGGTTGGAGATTATGTTTGTGAGTCATTGGACATGTATGGTTTTTGTTTAAAAAAGTAAAAATTCTTCACTAGTCTGCGTCTCTACGGAACCCTTTACCCTGATGTCAGCAGATACCCTCTTCTAGATTGTTCGATGATATCACACTGACTCAGAATTTCTTGATATTTATGTTAAATAGGCACACCTTTTTTTTAAAAAAAAAAAAGGGGGGGGGGGAGGAACCGAACCGTTTTAGGAAAGAGATTCTTGGCATGGTGGTGGGATTGTGTGGTCCTGTGAGGCAAGAGCTATGCGTATGGCAGCAGTCCTGCTGGTAGGGTTTTCCATCTCAGACAGGCTTGGTTGAGGAGCCATAGTAAAGCACCCAAACCACTGGGCAAAAGCAGGCCTGCCTTGGCTCTTGTCCCGCAATCCTTAGCTTCTCCCTGGTTTTCGGTCCACGTTTATCCCTTTCTGAGTTTGAAGATGACTCCCGGAGATCCTTGTATCACGCTGCCCACCACCCAGTGAATTCATATTGTTTCCCATAAAACTACAATGGGACTTGTTAAGGACTTCTAGTTCTACTTCTGCTCAATCTTCTCCAGCATCACTGAGCTAGGACACGTTATAAGGAGTGTCAAAGTGCAATACTTTAAGAAGTATTTTTATAATTAAACAAAACAGAAACAAAAGGGCTTGTAGGTACAATATGCGTATTCTAAGTATTCATTTCGTGCAAGCATCCAGAAAAGTAATAGTAAGGCCTAAACGTTCTAAAGTAATACGTCTCACTAACTGATAATATTGTATTATATTTGTACTGTCTGTAAACCGCCGTTCCTACGATCACGGCGGTTTACAGACAGTACAAATATAATACAATACAGATTAAAAAACAACATCCCAGTAAAACCCCCGATTAAAACCAACATAACTATTAAAATCCAGATAGAATCAATCAAAATTACTAAAGAGTTAAAAATCCGATACAATACAAAACAACAATACTACACACAGTACACATAGGGGGAACAGTCAGGCCATGTGGGAGAAAGCTTGACGGAATAAATGAGTCTTCAGGTTCTTCTTAAACGATTCCAGGGAGGGGGCTGAGCGGAGTTCTTCAGGGAGGGCGTTCCAAGATTGCGGGGCTGCCACAGAAAATGCCCTTTGTGCAGTTGATACATATTTTGTCTTAGGAACGCTTAAAAGGTTTTTCCCCCCTGACCTGAGTGTGTGGGGCGGATTGTATGGGGAGACGCGGTCCTCCAAGTACTCTGGGCCCAAGCCATTTAGGGCTTTATAGGTAACGACCAACACCTTGTATTGGGCCCGGAAGCGGATTGGCAGCCAATGCAGGTCTTTCAATATCGGTATTATGTGGCTGGCCCTGGAGCTACCAGTGATGTGATATGCTGGCCTTGATGGAGTTGAAATATAGTTACAGGTCTGAGCTTAGCATAGACTATCTAGCTGAATTATGCCTTCTTGCTGTAGGCACAACACTACAGTTTTCCTAACCTGTAAGACTAACTCGAGGGAGACATTCCCACCTCGAAGTCTCACTGTAGAAACCACTAACTGCTGAAGACTCTCTCTCTGCCTCTCTCTCCAACTGCCACCCTCTGAATTTCACTCTCCAAGTGTCACTTAGTCTCAGAGGCTTTTTCTCTTAGAAGCTTCCGGAAGAAACTCTTGTTCCTGCTCACTGCTTGGTTAAGTGAGCCTTCTGTCAGCTGTGATGTCATTACTTACTCACATGTGCCTCCCTTCCAGCTTACTCTTATTACCAAGCAGAAATCTTCCAATGACTGGAGGCCCAGTCATTACAGGTGTGTATCTCTCTCTCTTTCTGTTTAATGAAGGATCTCTCTGAGACAATAGCAGTGGCACCATAGATAAAGTTTGCTCTTTTATCATAAAAATCCAACAGTGAGACAATTCAAAATGAAACAGGAGATAATGCCAGAAGATGGGCAGCCCTGAGTCTGTGAGACCTGAACAGGGCTTTTGATGATAAGGTGATCTGGTGGTGTCCCACAAATTGAAGTTGACGTGATGGCAGTCAAGGACAGTTATAGTATCTGCCACCCATGCACTACTGTCACATTTCAGTTCGAGTTTGGCTGCAATCCTTACAGTGGTTTGTCTGTGTGAAGAACTCCCCAGCAAACTTATATTATTGTGAGCTAATCCTGCTGTCATGCCATGTATTGGGAGTGGGTTGTTTTACTCTTCAATTGGTAGTTAAGATTCAGTGGCTCTATTGGTACATCCTTTGCTACAAACTGGTACTGACTGCAAGAACTGCTTTGTTGACATGGATCGACAAAGATGCCACTTTGCTTTACTTTGACTATGGCTTTGACTTTGGATCTGGCTTTGTGGGCACCTGCACCACCAAATGTACAGCTGTATCATGGGGGCTTAATCATTTCTTTACCCGCAATCTCTTCAATTATTCTTTTTCCCTTCCTTTACTCCATGTGTTTAGAATCCTGGGAGGGATTCTATAGATGCATTGATAGTGGGAGACAGAATAACATTAAAAATTTAAATATAGAGGAAACATAGTTAAGTAAAAGTGGTTTGTGAGAAAGGAGAATATAAGAAACAATTGGGTAGTGGCTAAGATAGAAGAAAATAATGGATTTATTTTGTGGTTCAATGCTTTCATGTTGTGATATTTTTCTTTCTTATTTTTTTAGGCATTGGATCTGGCTACAGTGACACATGCCCTAATTACATCCCATTTGGACTATTGTAACACATTCTATGCGGAGCTGCCTTCTCAGAAACTTCAGTGGGTTCAAAATCCAGTAGTCAGAATGCTGACCAGGGCCAATTACAGAGAGCACATAACTCCCTTGTTGAAACAACTTCACTGGTTACTGGATCATTTCCGGGCACAATTCAAAGTGCTAGTCATGACCAATAAAGTCCTACAGGGCTAAAGTCCAGGCTATCTGAAAGATTGTATTTCCCCTTATGAAGGATCCTAAGATCTATGGGTATCTTTCTTTCAGTCTTGTCAGCATCACAGGCTCACTTGGTGAGGACATGAGAGAGAGACTTCTCAGTGGCTGCTCCCACTGTCTGGAACACCTTTCCATGGCAGGCTAGGCTGCCCTCCTCCCTGCTTTCATTTCACCAGCAGGCAAAGTGTTATTATTCAAGCAGGCTTTTAATGTGTAATCAAGTCAGGGAGGCTTTTAGTTATGTTTTTAACTCTTGTATGTTTTATCAATTTTATACTGATTTAGCTAGTTGATTTAAATTGTCTTTAAAATTTAATTGTAAAGTTTTTAATGTTTTTATTTGTGAACCACCTTGGGTCCCTTTCTGGGAGAAAGGCAGCATAGAAATGAAATGAAATAAATAAATAAGTTAAAAGACTTTGCACCCAAGAATCCTGGGAGGGGAAGTGCTGAAATGAGCTGTTGGCTTCATCCTCTCTTTTGGAGATTATCAGATGGGGGATAATGACAGGAGGAGGATGGGAGCGAAGCACGATGCTCCTGCCCTTATTGCCTGATTACACACAGATGATCAAACAACATCAGGATTATCCCATCAATGAAGAGGAATTGACTTTTGTGGATTTGATTATTTGTGGTTTTGATAAATATAGTCTCTCTAGGAATCTCTTAGTCCTCCAGCGCAATTCTGCTGGACGTTGACTATAGAGTTGTGCTGGGGAACCTAGACGTTCGAGAAAACACTTCTCTAGTCATTTGCAGGTCCTCCAGCATGATTCTGTGATCACCTTCTGGCAGATGATGACCACAGAGTTGCCCTGCAGAACCTGGAGATTCCTAGAGAGGTGTTCTCTTAGGTAAAAGAACAGTGGTATGTTTGTTTTTCATTTGGAGTTTTTCCACATTCACGAGGGTCCTTCAACCCTAACCCCAGAAAATGTAGAGAGCTCACTGCAAATCTGGTAAACAAAAGTCAAAAAGATTCTTTTTTGCAGTAGTGAGGACTCTTTTATTAATATATGTAAGGAATAGGCTTATATCCATGAAAGCTCATGCAAAAATAATAGTTTAAAAAACATGCAGGAGTAGTTGTGTTGTCCACTTAGTAAATTCAAACAAAAATCAACCAAACAGTGATACCTTGATTGGCCAACTGAAATGCACAATATACTTGTTGTAAGCTTTCGAAGCTCAATTGGTTTCTTCATCAGGCAAGGTGTTATATACCAAAGAGGGGAAAAAATGGAGACATTATTAAGAGGTCTGCATTTTGTTGTTTCTGTCCTTAGTTAAGATGGTATGGGGAGGGTATCTTTAGCAAGCTGGCCCCTCCTCCTCTGGCCATGTGGCAGTAGGGAGATTTTCAAAGTCCAGGAAATTTAAATCCTGCATATGCGCCTCTGTCGTGCGACCCATTATTTACAATGGGACTTGAATCACCATTTTTGTGGAACAGCTCCCCTGCGGGTTGGAAGGGGATACTGTGTGTATATATATGTGTGTGTGTATGTATTCTACTGATGATCTAATATCTATATTCCAAAGTATAACATACTTCTTTGAAATTTTGGATGCAATTGTGAGCAAATATTTAAATTTTCATTCTAAAAAGAAGCTGTTGTAAGAGTGAAGTCCTATATATGCCCAAATAGAAGAAAGCCTCATTCATTTCAGTAGAACTAATGCTCAGGTACATTTGTACAGGATTGTAGATTAAATTTCATCCTCCTAAATTCATGGGGTTTGTCTGTGGACATCAAGAGCGCCTAGTACTTACCTATACCTGAGGTTATAATTCTTTTAAACATTAAAAGCTTTTCAGATGTATGCCAAGAAGACCATTAGAATAAAACTGTTTTGTGAAAAAAATGTAAGAGGGAGTAGCAAAAGCTTGGTACTCCAGAATTAAGTGCAAATTTTATGTGTAGCTGTGCATGGTGTATTTGAATTGTACATGGTATATTTATATTATATTATCTGTACATTTATATTTCTGTTGGACATTTGTGTATCACACACACACACACACACACACACACACACACACACACACATTTTCCCTACCAAAGCAAGGTTAATCTTAATAATGGCTCCTTTCACTGGTATGAGAGGGGGTATCACACTTCCTTGTCCCTTTGCTGAAAACAAGTCAACTTTATTGATGTAAGTTATTGAAATGCAGAAAAGTAATTTATGCTTTACAAAAGAAATCTCTCATTAATTCTTTCCAAAGTTTCCTCTATGCTTTCATGTCAAATCTGGCCTCAGAACAGAACTGCTGTACTATCATTTTCTTCGGAGATTTGAACATATTGGAAGAACTAGAGCAGTTCTTTTTCTGTCCTGTCATTTTTTTCCCTTGGAAATGATGAGCATATGGCAACCACCCTCACTGGATTTTCAAACAACAGGAGGGACCTTATTTCGATTCCTGCATCCTGTCATCAGTGAGTCCCATGATATTTTGCTCTTGCAAGGCTAAAGATGCGATTCGCGTTTGCCATAAGGACAGAGCTTAATGCGATGCCATTTTACCACAGGAGCCCTCAATCAGTTAATTAAACATGATATAAATCACTGCATGTATTTGTAAAGTAAGATTAATATGACCAAGCCAAAGTAAATGAGAAAGCTTCACCATTGTCTGAAAGAGTGTACAAAGAATTGTCCCACTTGGAACCTGAAACCCCTGTAAGCAGGGTTGGTTGGCTTAATCCTTCAGTCTGCTGAATGTAACTGGAGACCTGGAGCTGTCATCTTTAACCCCAAATTTCAGCCATAACTTCCTAAATCATCATTCACAATGCTTAAAGCTAGAGATCAAGGCTTTCATCACAGCACCACCCTTCTCCGTGCCATCCTGGATGTTGGCAGCATGTTTAATAAATATTTAATTCCATTTTATCACAATCCATTCTTTGCGGGAGGGGGTGCATGCACATGTCTACCAACTGCATGTTCTGTATTTTGGTCAGTTAGGTTTATAGCCTTAATAAAAGGATTCCTGTGTCCCCTGCCCCCCAATGCTATGAAGCCTTGTTAAACTAGAGCAATTACAGAAACACAAGATATGTGCTCTGGAAAGATCAAAGCCCTCCTGAAGACAGCTCTGTAGGATTCCAAAGCTCTCTTTGAAAAGTACTCAGTTTACAAAGTATAGATGTATTCAGCGACATATTAAAAGCATCCTGCAATCAAATAATGCCAGAGGCCTGTCATTGATTAATATGGGCTCCACTTTAGCTACATACTCATATACCTTGTTCACATTCATACCTAGAAAATTTCCAAAGAAACAGTTATAATGGGCATGAATACTATGAAAGCATATTGTGCATTATGGCATAATACTGTGCACTGAATGAGTTTCTGTCCTTATGGTTCATGTATCAGCTTCTGGTCTGGGTAGTTTCTATACCTCGGTGCATAGGAACCACTGAAGAAAGAGAGCATATTAATAGTATCACACCGCCAATACGCCCATGACTTTTCAGCACCCTGACTTACCTTGACCAAATCTTGAACCTTGATTATTAACAGCTATAATTAGTGAGCCTAGAAATATTCCCACTACTCTGACTATCAGATTTAGCCAACAGGACAATCTGATTAATTTCAGCAAGGGAGAGGGGAGTTCGGAATTCACTAGAGGAAATGTCTGCCTTGTAATTAAATACTACAATATTATCTGCTAGAGAAACTCAAATAGTTGGCATATTTCCTACCCTCGTGAAGTATTCAAACTGAGCAGTTTGGGAACAAAGCATTAATGGTATGTTCCCAAGATGAGAATATCGATTACTTAGTTCTCCCCGCAGATTCAGTTCTCACTTTTTAAAATAAAATTATTTTTAAGGCTGTTTTTTGCCACAATCCATTGACTTTAGAGACGAAGATTGTTCAACATCCCCTAGAACTATTTCACTGATGGCCAAGACTGCTAGGCCATCACTACACTACTACTGTATCCAGCTTGTTGAGGTCACTTGGCTTACACATTATAAACTGCTTAGGGAGTGCTTAAGTGCATTGATAAGCAATATAGAAATGTATTTGCTATTGCTATACTGACTCAACCAAGGCTGAAATTTCATCACCACTATATCAACATCCTACACATGAATCATGAAGATTCCTTGCTTACATGCAAAGGCAAACAGACCAACTACTTACTTATGATTGAACCAGATTTCAGTTTTGCTTGAATTTAACACAAAACATTAGAGTCAAATTACAAGAAAATAAGTTCCACCTAATCATTAGGAAGATCTTCTTTAATGCAAGAGATATTTAACAGTGGAATAGACTGCCTCAGAGGGTGGTGGATGCTTCTTCTTTGGAAGTCTTTAAACAGAAGTTGGATGGGAATTTTTCAGGAGTTAGATTTGTATTTCTGCATGGCAGGGAGTTGGAGTAGATGGTCCTTGCAGCCCCTTCCAACTCTACAATTCTATGATTAGATTTAATTCAGAAGGAGCAGAAATTTATAAAGAAAAATAAAATGTAGATTTCTTCTCCTGTGTATCAATAAATGTCCAGATCAGAACCAATACTATATGTACTAGTCATTTTCTGGATAAAGGTAATTGTCATTAAATCTCATTAAAACAAAATTAAATTTCAAACCCATTGCTATGAATGGACCAAATTCAATGTTAATCCTACTGATGGTCAACTCACTTATATCCCATACATTTCAATGGCTTTGAACTAAGTTTGGACTAAATTTGGATTTAGCTCCCAGATACATGGGCATAGGAGATTGCAGCCTTGCTTGAGAGTAAGCCATGCTGTGATAGAACTGAATTCTAAATAAACCTCTAAATTCAAAAACATTGCAAAACAATTGCAAAACTTTGACACAGATTTGTAGTGAATCAGAGAATGCTGGATTTTTAGGGTTTGCTAGGAATCCTAAGTTGAAGTAACCATTTCTCAGTTTTGAGGTCACTGATAAATATAGGTTTTTTGCTGCAAAACATTGCAAAACAATTGCAAAACTGTGCAGTTGTTAAACTGTGATGTGGCATTTATTTATCTATTGGTTTGCCAAACAACAACATTGCTTGCATGATGATATGATAATTCTAGCTGTCTTGGTTTCTGTTTATTTATGTCTTTTTCTGCCATATTATTGAAGAGCGTCATACAGCACATTCATGCAACAGAAAGCATTCTCGATATGAATGTAAGGATGATATAGACACTTATACACAAAGAGACAAAAATAGGCTATAATATCCTATCTCATTAGCATATGCAAGCACATCCTTGATTTAGAAGTAGGAAAGATACAATGAATTCTCTAATGCTGGAATTAATAATGGAAATATTCTAGTTAAACTGGAATACAAGATAGTGCAGGCAAAGGGAAGACACAAATAGGGTCTGAAAAAAATATTAGGTGCATAAGAAAATATCAATTTCATAGTTCCAGAGGCTGACAATGGCACAAACCCTGTACATTGCTGAAACTTGCAAGGTGTTTCAGTAACAAACAAATGCATACCAAATCATGTGTATATTGAGGGGAGGGGAGTGCAGAAAGATATTATTAATAATGAGGAAATGCCTACAAACTGTAAGTTTGAAAAAGACGATTACCAACCAATCAATCTTTATTTATGGTCATAGAATCATAGAATCATAGAGTTGGAAGAGACCACGTCAATAGACCCAGCATGTCACTCAATAACTGAAACGAATATAATGAATATAAAATTTGCCAAAAAGATACAAATAAATTACATAAAATAAGATTAAAAGAATGAATTAAAAATTAATTATTTTGGATCAGGAATACATTACCGATTAGTCAACCCCTTTTTAATAGATCATTCTCTCTTTTTTTAACACTAAAGACAAAAACTTGGCAACTGATAAGTTGGTATACATACATTTGTTTTCCACTAACATTTATGTAAAACATTTCAGAATGACCCAGTATATAACTTAATAAGGAGAAGCTCAGCTGTTACAATACTGGTTGTAAAAGACACAAGATAACATATTGTGAGGTAATGTTTTGACTATTACTTGTCCACAAGGCAAAACTCTAGTAGAGGATAGTAGCCCAGCATATCTACCATAAAATAGATCAGGAATAAATACATTGCACCTCGCTTTGGTAAACAAGATGTGATACTCAGGTACCATTAAATTTTTAAGGTAAGAAGGCTGACAGAATGGGTATTTAAAGTGCTGGGAGAACAAGATGTGACAAAGTTAGACCTGAACTTGCAGAAAGCAATGTCCCTGAATCTTTGCCTCAGCCATTTTAGGGCCATCGCATGATCCAAATTTAGAAGCAGGGATGCCGAAAGGCCAACGATGGCTGCTTTTTGAGCAACACAATTAAACCACCTACTACCATAATTAAACGAAGCAAGGTGGCCTACTAAACCTGTACCTGTTTGGAAACAAATACTCTGAACCAAAGTTTGAATGTAAGCAACCAGACCCTATTGGAAAAGAGGCATTCTCCCATTTCTAATAATTTATATGAGTTTGGGACACACCTGGGAGCCCATAACATCACCCAGAGAACTTTTGTTTGGAAGCTATCAAGTTTGAAGTTGTCAGCTTTGATCCAGATTGTTGCTGCATTATACAGTTTAAAGGAGATCTTTGCATTAAAAACTTTAAGGGCCATTGGGATAAACTGGTTTCCTTTGATGTGAAATAATCTTAAGATGCCCAATTTACTACTCAGAGAACTTTCCAGTGCCAAAGATCTATGATGACTCCAAGAACCCTATGATGAAATATCAGCCTCAGATATTTAAAGCTTTTTAATTGTCCCAAGGGGTGGTCACCTAAGATCCATCTGCAAGGATGGTTTTTTTTTTGCTCAGAAAACAAGATTTTAGACTTGGCAGCTTTTAGTTTGAGGTTGTTTCTATAACAATTGATGGAATATTCACTGAGGAGGCATTTCATTCAGGGAGGTTCAAAAAAATCTCACAACTCAAAATGGAACTGGGGTGTGATATTTCTATTAGTGGAAACAGCATTTTCTGCAGAGAAAATAATACTCTTGTACAGAAATATTATTTCCTGCATAGAAAGTGCTGGTTTCCATGCAGAAAATACTGCTTTCTGTGCAAAGCAACCATCTGCAAATTTTGCATAGAAAAAGTCTTGAATTGCAAAAAATTCTTATCAGTCCAGGATTGTTCTTGTCACTTGGAAAACACATTTTGATCATTTCCATATATATTTGAATATTCTTTCCCCCCCTAGAAATGAACCCGTAGTTGCTCCAACAGTCAGGCCCGGTTTTTCATGGTGCACCCCAGTGCTGTGGCCCCTTCTGCCAAAAGGCTGGCTTCTCACTGGCCCAACTTTTTTGTAAACATGTAGTCAGGCATCAATGTGAAGAGTTTCAAAAGCTGCAAAAGGCTTCTCGCAAAGGCCAGGGCAGTTATGTGGGGATCCTGCAAAACAGTAAAAGGCAAGTATTACCTAAGCTCCATTACATTGGAGCTACACCACTGCAGTAGATACTTGTACTAGAGAGTGATAATACTGGCAGAGACATTTTCACACTCCCCAATTATTGTGTTTTTATGAACTCTTACTTGAAAAACAGCCCTAGTACTGATTGTATACAGTCTCCTAATAATTGTCCCTCTTCTCCCATTTTCCTTTCACTTCCCCCAACCAACATTTCTTTGTTTATGTAGCCCTTTCCCTATGTCAGTTCCCCATAGAAAATCTAATTCTAGAAACTGAACACTCCAATTTTGTTAAGTATCTCTTAGATGTATTTTTGGTTTCTTTAGGAATGCTGCTAAACTTTAGACCTTTGCTCCCTGGGTCTCTCCTGCCAAATCTGCTAATGTTTGCATTTTTACCACCTGCGCTGTTTACATTAACACATTCCCCTTGTTTGGTCTTTCCGAGAAATGCATTACATAGATTGAATGAATGAATGAATCACACAGATTGTGTCAGTTCAGAATGCAGCTGCCAGGGTCGAGCCTCTCACCAAGATGTATCATTATGTCTGGTTTAGCTTCATTACTTGAACTGCTCATTAGATTTAGCAGACATTAGGAGATGTTGCTGTTAACTTACGAGGCACTGGACCAAGACCTAGCAACCCCAATGACATGCTTTTGTGGTGTATCTGTTTAGAAAATGCTGTCTTTGTAAGTAGAATTCAGTCCTCTGGGTGGTGTCTCTTCAGAAAACAGCCTCTGAAGGCAGAAATATTTTGCCATATAGTGAATCTTTCAAAACTAATACAAAATTATTTCTTCTGAAGCAACAATGCCATTGTCAATGTTACTATTCAACCACCTTGTGAAATTAGCCTGAAAACATAATCATTTTTCCTTAATAAAGCATCCCAACCAAGCTCTTGAATTATTTTTGTTATATTGCAGACCATATCCAGCAAAACAGAAGAGAATCAGATTCTGTAGAGAGAGACAGAAGTGTGGCTAGTTACATTAAACGTGTAGCTGAGAACATCAGGCAGTATGACATTTTCCAACAGATGCCTGAACCACAAATACAGCTTGCTGCAATGAACAGAACAAAATAGTCCATCTCTACCCCTAAAGCTGAGCTATGTAGTCTTCTCAAGCATAAAGGGGAAAAATGCCTAATATACAAAAGACCTTTTGAAGGACAATTGAATTATTGTGCCTCTGGTATTTCCTCCCTCAGAGCTATCACAGGGGAAAGTTAAGGGTATGTTTTAAAAATACATACACACACACACACACACACACACACACACACACACACAATCTGTGTCAGGGTCATAACAAAGACAAGTATTGCTGGATTTAGCAAAAGAGAAAGAGCTCTGCTTTCGCTGTGAGAAATGAAGACATTAATTATTTAATCTTCCAAGCGATGAGAGCTATGTCAATGAAATACTCATTGGTTAAACAGTATAAAATAAAAGTGTGCTAATTTTATATATTGGGCATTTTCCGTGAATAAAATTGAATTATATAATCTGATTAGCATTTTGTTTAAGAATAAGAATTGCTTAGGCTGGCATTCTGCTTGGAAGTTACATCTTCATATGTGACCTTATACATGAGCAAAATTGAAGTGATTGGTTTTGCAACATTCATGTTCATCTAGGGGCTCCCATGATGTTAAAATGTATAGGCATCATTATGCAATGTGGAGTGATAGATGTGCCATGGACTGATGTGCAATGGGGCACTCCCTGATATATACATCCAGACACTGACTAGGAAGTACCAGCACACAACAGGAGCACTCAATGCACATCAGAAGTGCCCAGTGATGAGCAGAAGTGCCTGCTGTGCATTGGAGCACTCTTGTCAGTATCCAGATATGCATCTTCAATACACTTCTGCAATGCATTTCTGCAATGTAGTTACAGATCAACATGTAAACTGTGATGCAGGGTCTCACCCTTAATCTTTAATACACATATAAAACTTTATTTCAGGTATGTTTAGCTGAAACAAAGTCACTCTGAATTCAGCAGATTTCACACCAAGACAATATTGGGAAATGTGATACACAGTAGTATATCTCACAATGAGAGTAATTAGTATTCTCAAGCAAAGGTGAGTAATATTTGTCCCAATCCTCTCTGTTCCTGTCGCATGCCACATGCCCCGACTTCTCTCTGAGGCCGGCGTTATGTCGCATGCCCACACACCCATATGACGGATGGCGTCATGCCATTTCTTTGGTGCAATGTTTAGATGTGCTGAGGCAAAGAAATGAGGAAAAGCCATCACAGTAGCAGCAAGGACAGCTTTTTGCAGCTTTAAAAAGGATCGTCATTTTGCCATTTCATTTTAGAAGCAAAGTGCCAGATCAGGCCCACAGCATGCGATTGCTGTGGGTCAGATCTGGTGGTGAAAGGGGCAGCAGGATGCTGCTCCTTTGGGGCCATCTATTGAGCCCCTTAGATGTACTGAATTGTGTTTGCAGTGGAGTTGGCAGGATATTTTTTGTCTTCTCAGACAAAACAGATCAACATCCATTCACTAGGTCTACAGACAAAAATAAAAGACTGAACAGAAGAAATAATTTACCTCAAAATGCCATCCTCAGGCCATATAATTAAAAAAAAAACAGAGCTACTGACAGCACACCAACTAGATAAATAGAATAGAGGCAGATTTCTGTTTTTTGAGCAGTTGTTAGGCCAGTAAAAGGTATAGTCTATAATGGTTTAAATTTGGATAATAAACTGCTGAATCATGTAGATATTTTAAACTAGCCTTCTGATGTAATGTGGATGCAGTGGTGTTAGAGCCTTATCTTACCTTTTGCAGAATATTTATAAATTTTACATAGCTTTGGTAATGAAAGTCTACCTCTGAAGGTTATATTATCACCTTTATTAATTATCTGCAGATGGCACAGAAGATCATCTGAGGTAAACAGGAACACTAAATTAAAATTTCTTTAATACTTCCACACAAAAAACAGTTTTCATACAGACAGTTAGGCTGCATAGCACATCTTCATTAATAGCAGAGATTATGACTTGGTTGATCACTTTGCTTTCTGCTTCATTTCTTATCAATAGTGCAAATATTGCCCTGCTCCCCCTGTTAAATGTATGTGTTTAGTGTCCCACTGCAACGAGTGGCAATTATATTTTCTGCTGTGCTGCCTGTTTCAGTTCCTTTCTATCCACTTAACAAGTGCTGGTGTGCATTTTGGGCATGCACTATATCTGACTCTGAAAGATTTGTTCGGCTGGTATGTTGTGAATCTTCAGGTTCCAGCCATCACAGCACCGTATATAGTGATTATGTCTCATTCTTGAATGATAGCTCTAGACCATCCACTGGAACTAGCTCAGCTGCTTCGAATTGTGAGTTTTGTGTGAAACAACATCTTAGCATTAAATGATGTGTTGCCACTGCAATGACAGCTCACATTGTGACCCAAAATGTAATGGCATGAAAATGTTGCTGCAAGCATACTGATGGCCTGGGAGCAACCTAGATTTTGGATCCACCTCAGGGCTCAGGCGTTTTGTCCAGGGGGAGCTGTGGAGGACATTGAGGGGAGAGTACCTGCCTCACTTGCTCCCACACTAGGTTGATTCCCCCTTTTCACCTCTCAGGATTCAAAAGTTAAATATGTTAATAGTTAAACAAAGTGGCACTCATTCAGCCCAAATTTTGAGTCCAGTCTCTTTATTCCTATGAAATTCTTTATTCCAGCAAAAAATATTTATAAATGTTCCCCCTCCTGACATTTATCCCTTAAATGGACATGTGTTTTCTGGCCAATTACTTCAATTACCCCGGTATATCTGAACTGTAGTGGTTTGAATGTTGGACTAGGTGTCCAGAAGACCAGGGTTCAAATCCCTGCTCAGCCATAAAAACCCACTGGATGTTCTTGGGGAAGGCACATTCAGAAGAGGTAAGGGCAAACCCCTCTGAATAGATTTTGCCAAGAAACCTTATGATGGAAGGTAGCCAGAAGTCAGAGTTGACCTGAAGGCAAACAACAACAACAACAAACTTGTACTACATTAGCTTTCAACATTTTTTCCATCTTTATGCTTAATGAAACCCTAGTTTCTATAAACTGAATTTAAGGCATAGCTAATAGAAATCTATGTGTATATGTGTTAAATGTTTGCAGAATTAACTAACTGAGCCTAAGCCTCATATAATAAATAAAAGTGTGGCTAAATATCTCAAGCTCGGGGAAAGTTTAGATTTGCATGTTGAAGAATTATCTGTGTCAGTGTGATGGACAAGGAACAAGAGGAAGGGGAAAATGGAAATAAAAAGTTTTAGTAATTGTCTCCTTTCTCATCACAGATTTACTAAAAACACTAGAAGTGTATGCCCCAAAAATTGCTTGATGTGTGAGATTCATCTCTCTCTCTCTCTCTCTCTCTCTCTCACACACACACACCTACCTCTATTTCTGGTCTCCTTAGCTTATGTTTTACTCAGTTCTTTATCTAATTAACCCCTTCATACATCAGCACCACATCTCCTCTTCCCTTTGTCTCAGTCCCTTTCCTTTTTCTTTCTCACTCTTCTTGCCTTGGATTCACTTTTCTTAATCCACATCTCACTCTTCCTTCCTATTGGACACCTTAAATTGCCATATTTTGCCATTCTCAGTGTTATTTTTTCACTTCTCAACTTAGCCAGCAAACAATTCCTATTCATAATAGACTCACAAGGTTCTGGTGCAGAAACGAACAACTTGAGGTTCTTTGCCTATTCTCAAGCAACCCTTGATCTAAATTCAGAAGGGCAGGAGTGCAATACTCCCTTCTTCAGTAGCCCAGAAGGAAAGATAGTAATAGAGGGAAAGAAAAGTGAGATGGAAACAGAGAAAATGTTTGTGAATTCTCCTACTTTTGATTCTGGCCCCATACACCATTGGTGTGATGCACTCTCTCTATGAGAAGACTTCATGGATGAATCCAGAAAAGTTTTATTGAAGAATAGGTTCAGCACAATAGCAAACTCATTGCCAGATTTGAGGCTACAACTTAGGTTTCACTTTTAAGAATTCCCAGCATGTCACTCTTCAATCCCAAAGTCCTGCATTCTTCTGCATTCTATCCCACACAGGATCAAGCAGTTGAATGGCTCTGAACCCTAGAAACATGCCCCCATACCTGCCCACCTTCCCCAACACATCAGACCTACTCCAACATGTCTCCAGCTGAGCAAGCTTTTGAATTTTGGCATTAGTCTTGCACACCTCTAAGGGATTACTGACCTTGAAAGGAAAACGTTGCCCACCTCTGTTATAGCAGCAAGCAGATGGCTTTCAGGTGAACTGCAGCTTCATGAAAACATTTGTGAAACAAAAAAACCAAAAACAAAAAAACCCAATGCCCTAATATTTGGCAAGTGTAATGGTGAAGGTATATCACTTGCTGTTTTTCATGGTTCACTTGTCATTTAGTAGGTCATGTAATACTTCCCTTTGGCCATACAACCTAAAGCAGAATATGTGTCCATTTTTGATAAATCCACAACAATCTACTAGACAACATGATTGCACTTTATAACCTGAATCTGTGATGTGACTCACTACTATGTGTTCTGAAATTTATTCTCTGGTTTGTTAATCATAACTCAAAAGAGAAATGGAACTCACATTTAATCAGTGGTTCTTCATGTTCCAACCTTATCGACATTACACTGTAGGTTTTTAACTTGTACGCCTGACTGCGTCAAACTCTTGATTTAATATATCCAGAATACTGCAAGTATGTTACATCTCTGTGGCACTGAACACATTGTGAATGGCATGTGCAGCCACTCAGTAACAGCAAAGGATGTCTAGCTGAAATTATGTCAAGAGTCAGGGTCAAGCGAATATAATTCAAAGAGATTTTGAATAAATTAACATCCGTGTACCTTCTGGAATAAACTAGAAGATAGTCTACATCTTGACAAAAAAGGACATAGGGATGTGTTTCATAAATCTGATCTGTGATGGTCTGTTCTTGAGATCACAAATAGCTGTTAGCCGGGGACAATCTTCAATATTGGAAGGTGGACCATATTCAGTTTACAGTAACAGCCAGCAATATTGGTTGGTCATGTTAATAATAATAATAATAAAATTTTTATTTATATGCCGCCCTTCCTCCGATCAGGGCGGCTCACAACATAATTAAAATACAAACAATTCCAATAAAAACATATTTAAAAACAAACCAACAGTAAAGCCCCAAAGCCCAACCTCTTGGCCACGAAAGAGAGGAGGGAGGCCCACAGGATATTTACTCGGGGAATGCCTGTTGGAATAGGAAGGTTTTGAGGTCCTTCCTAAATTGGGCCAGGGTGGTGGACGAGCGGAGCTCTGTGGGCAGCGCATTCCAAAGGGCTGGGGCAGCTATGGAGAACTATGGTCCAATATTACCTGAGCAGACATTCTGGATATTAAAAATGACATGTTGAAAACAGGGAACTGAGTTATGAACAACTTAAAACTTTCCCAGCAATCTTTCATATTAGATCTTAGAATTGAGTGGCTCTGAACCCTATAAACATGCTACTAAAATTAAAAATAAAATTAGATTTAGTTCAGCTGTAGAAGTCTGTACTTTTAGTTGTTGAGAAACAGTTGTTGAAATGATCAGTGTCACATGGTGCCAGGGAGGGGGCTGTTGGGGGGTTAGCGGCCAAAAGGGCCTTCTTTGCTGCAGTCTCTTTGCTGCAGTCTCCTCATGAGAAGGTCTTCACTGCTGTAGCATGCAAAGAGAGCATCACTCAGCCCTCTCCTCATGTGGAGTCCACTGCCACCACAGCAAAGCAGGGAGAGATCACTTGCCCTCCTCCTTTATTGTAGGGGCAGGGGTCTCCTTCTAAGGAGGCCTCCACCACCATGACAAAGCCAGAAGTGGAGCAATGGGAGGAGAGCCTGACCAGGTGTCATCCCTCTTCTTTGATGTCACCCAATGTGGGTTGCACCCCCCCATGCACCCTAGTGACACCACCGGAAATAGTTCTGATAATGAAAGAAACAAGTAGTTTAAACAGTTCTGTTTTTGTGAAGTCGAAGGCTTTCATGGCTGGCATTTTGTGAGTTTTTTGGGCTATGTGGCCATGTTCTAGAAGAGTTTATTCTTGAGAAGATGCCAGCCACAGATGCTGGTGAAACATCAGGAATAAAATCTTCTAGAACATGGCCACATAGCCCGAAAAACCCACAAAAAACTATGGATGCCGGCCATGAAAGCCTTCGATTTTATCTCTGGGTCATTTTATGCTGGACCTAAACTGTGTATAATCTGATACCCCAACACTCCCTAGGGTGCATTGAGGACACATTTTTTAAATAATAAAAAAATGGGGGAATGATGATGGATGCTGCAGGTTATACTTTCCCCACCATTGGAATAGATCTTTACAAGCCGCTAGTGAAAACTTTCCTTCATTTCCCCTTCTCTTCTGTCAGATATGCTCTTCGCCTATGCCCCTGACACACTACACAATTATAGCACTATGATTCCATCTTAACTGCCATGGTTCTATCCTATAGAAACTTAGGTTTTTGAGTTTTGGAAGGGGCATTTAGATCTCTCAGCCAGATAGCTCCTCAAGTACTTTATCAAATTACAGTACAATCCTCTACAAAATCAAACAAACAAAACAGATAAATAGTAAAGCATAATTCTGCAAGGCCATGGACCTCAGCAGTCAGTTTTTTCTTTTTATTTCTGCATGGCAGGGGATCGTACTGGATGGCCCTTGAGGTATCTTCCAACTCTATAATTTTATGATTCTGTGACCCAAAGAGTAATGGAGAATGACAAAATAATGTCACAAAGCAGCTGTATAGAAATCAGTATCTCATAATACTAAAAATGATGTCAGCAGTTCAAAGAAATAATTAATGATTCCCTCCCTTCTTTTTATCTTTTAATCCTTTCTTTTTTTCTTCCTTCCTTCCTTCCTTCTTTCTTGTTTTTTACCTTCACTTTCCCCCCCTTCATTTAATACATCTCTGTTAAGAAAATGTTTAAAATATTAAACTAGTGGTCAACTTCTATAATATTTTTTTTAACAATCTATGGCAATAGACTCTGTTTACCTTATTGTCAAAGGAACAAAAGAGACCCAGAATTCAACCACTTTATTGTTGATCAGGAGATTCAGAGACTATTTTGTAAGAATTCTCAATTATGTCAGCCCTCTGTATCCACAGATTCTGCATCACAGATGCAATCATCCACAGTTTAAAAATCTATTTTAATGTATATTACTCCAGAAAGCAAACCTTGATTTTGCTATTTTTTTTAAATAAGAGACACCAATTTACTACACCATTGTGTTTAATAGGACTTGAGTATTCATTGATTTTGGTATCCAGAGGGGTTCCTAAAATCAAACCCCAGCTGATTCCAAGGTGCCACTGTATTACTATTTTTACTTCTCCTATGAGATATCACAATAATGAGGGTTAAACCATCCAATTATGAAATTCACTCTTTAGATGGAGAATATGAGTTGGAACGGATTCCAGACACAAAAAGACAAATTTCTGGCTTTTGTGGGAACCATTCCAAGTTGACCTTTCATTTTTCTCTTTAGACAAATGTTTCTTAGGGCTATGGAGGTCTTCCAAACTGCTGCATTTTAGATCTGATTATGGTACTGAAGATCCCAACAGATGGAGTGTCTGCCAAGTTGTTTAAGGATATATATATATATATATATATATATATATATATGGTTTCATTTGGCTTACCAAACTATGACATATTATTGCCATTAGTATTTTTTTACAGTTTTTAAAAAATCCAGAGGCTTCATTCAAATAATTTATTTGCGTATAAAATTTGTATATCTTGTGGCAGCTTTGAGACTGAAAGAAAAAAGATGGTTGCATGGGCTTTCATAGACTTGAGTCTACTTCTTCGGATGGATGGAATATAACATTGTTTTTTGGCATATCATCTAAAGCTACATCACAAGCAGGTTTAACAATATTAGTGTCTGTCCAGGGAACCCCGAAAATGGTAGTTCGAAGGAGTTTCTGCATCTAAAACTGAGAGGTTTCCGACCTTCAAATCCTGACTGTCAATCTCCATTTTCAGCCTTCACTTACTGGTACACTACAGCATTCCATCCCACTCTTTCAGGCAGTCACTCACCTCTACCAGTCCCAACACTTTACCTTATTTGCTGTAAAATGCTAGTTAAGAGAATCCCATGAATTTCATAGTTCTTCTTAGACAAGGAATACTCAGTGGTGGTTTTGCCAATTCCTTCCTCTGAAATATAGTCTACAGAACCTGGTATTTGTTGTTAGCCTCCCATCCAAGTACTAACCAGGGCTGATTATGCATAGCTTCTAAAATCAGACAGGTTCTGGTACCTTCAGGACATTTAGGTCCTATCCAAGTAAAACAGACAAGCTCCTCAGTCTTCTGAAACTTAGGACAGCATTGCTTTTTATGTTTCTGGAAACTATGCAGTTTTTTGTTTAAGAATTCTCAGTTGAAATGGGATATTTTAAAAAAAACTTATTCATAGTGTTCATTGATTGTAGATTTGTCCCCTCAACTGATGGAGGTCATTCAAAGATATAGCCATGTTAGTCTGTAGAATCAGTACAGTATGTAAGATCTTGTAGCACCTTTGAGACTAATTGAAAGAAAGAAAGCATCAGCGTTTGTAGACTTCAGACTAAAGTCTACAAAAGCTCATGCTGCCAACTTCTTTCTTTCAGTCTCAAAGTTGCTACAAGATCTCTCTAATACTGATGGAGGCCATGTAAGGACTATTGTGATCAAAGTCCTTCATTTAAAATTATTTGCATATAAAGAATTAACTAGTTGTGTAATAGCTCAGAGTAAAAAACAACACTTGCTCCTTTCCCAAAAATATTTCAATGGGAAATGAATCTGTATCCTTCTGTCCTTCAAGACAAATAATACAGTATTTCCTGGAAAGCCTTTGCTGCCAAAGAATTAGCAGAATTTATTTATTAAATTAATTGAAATTATCCCTAGGATAGTAGAGTAAAATTAACTACAAAAATATTGGTATTTAATACTGAATCCTCCTTAACGCAAAATATAAAAATAAAAAGATTCTAATTCTTGATATAATGTAGAATTATTTCCAGTTCTGATCAGTTGGGATCACATAGGAATTGTATCCCTTAAGGCTGAACTGAACAGGGGCCTATGTATTTTGCTTATAATTCCTCTAGAAAAGAGCTATGGACTTCCTGATGGTCAGGTGATCACAACTGGCAGTGAGAGGTTCAAATGCCCAGAAGCCCTCTTCCAGCCATCCTTTTTGGATATGGAGTCTTGTGGCATCCATGAAACCACCTTCAAATCCATCATTAAATGTGATGTGGATATTTGTAAAGATCTGCAAGCCAATACTGTCCTGTCTGGTGGTATCACTGTGTATCCAGGCACTGCTGACAGAACGCAGAAGGAGATCATAGCCATGGCACTCAGCACAATGAAAACAACGAAAATACTGGAGCATAAATACTCTGTCTGGATTGGAGGCTCCATCCTTTCCTCCCTGACTGTCCTCCAGAAGATGTGGATCAGCAAGCAGGAATATAATGAATCTGGACATTCCATAATGCACCACCTATACTTCTCTGATATAAAGGCTTCAGAGTATGTGAGCTTTGATCTGGGTATCTTAATTAAAATAATAAAACACAAGATAAGCATATTCTCTCAACTCTGGCAGCCAGAAAGCCCTTAGGCAAGCTGCTATAGAAGGCCAATAAATAAATAAATAAATAAATAAATAAGATTGGAGCCCTTGCAGTCCTTCTGCTCTTCCTCCTCTTCAAAGCCAGACTTTTATTGGTCTCTATGCTCTTTTCTCCTGCAAAGGCTTTAAATGGGACAAGAAGTTGGCTCTCATCCTCTCTTGAGGTCAGGAAGCTGGGGACCAGGAAGGAAGTGCCTCTGATAAATTCTGTGCTTCCACATATTTTCAGAAAATATAGGGAGGAATTTTCAGACCGACCTATAAGTCTGATTTGGGGAACCTTAGGCTCTATAGAAATATCTGATCACTTTGGGTCCCAGTTTGGCCCTTTGACCTTTCTTAGGTTTTCAGGACCTCTTCTTCTTGGCAACATCATTTGGCATTTTCCCAGAATAGTAGAGACTCTTCTGTGGCATCTGGTTCCTGGCGTAGATCTTCTGCATATTGATCCCAGATCACACATGCTCCAACAAGTTGTTCCCTCTATCAATTCAGGTCTGAGTGGTCTAGCAGTTAAAACACTGATTCTGATGACCGTAAGGTTGTCAGGTTGAGACACAAGCGCCATGTGACAGAAAGAGCTCCTGTGACTAGTCCCAGCTTCTGCCAACCTAGCAGTTTGAAAGCAAGTAAAAGTGCAAATAGATAAATATGTACCACTTCAGTGGGAAGGTAAAAGCGTTCCATTTAGAAGATATTTTACCAGCTCTTAAGCGCTGGTAAATCACCTCTTAAATGTTGGGGAAGCATGCCTGTGTAAAAGCCTGGCATACTTCCTCATCATAAGGGAATTGTCGACTCCCTCTAGCATCACTGAATTGTTCCAGGAGAGAGCACTTCTTCTGAATGGAAACTTTGCATTCAGAGGAAAGTCTCTCTCCTGGAACGATTCAGAAATTCCCTGCCCTTGCTTAGAGTAATAGGCACAGAGGTTCTGCTCAAATCCCATGTGAAACATCCATCCTAAATCAAAAGGGTGTTGAGAGAGACTTGCCCCATCATAGCCAAGTTCTACAATGAACTAGGAGAAGGAGACAAGTATTCCAGAGTTAGATACTAGAAAGCCCACTCTAAAATTTTTGAGTTGTGAGCATGAATGCTGTAATGTTGCAGTCCAACAGGGAGGTGCAGAGTAAACAGAAGAATGAATTTGGATCCACTGCATATCTTTTCAAGGAAAATTATAGTAAATCAAGTAGCCTATTTAAATCCCTAAATGGTTCATTCTTGTAATTTGGTTGTAAATATTTTCTTTCTGATTTTCAAGAATGTAACTGCCATATAGTTTTGAATGTTGCATGATGTGCGCTGTTTCAGTAAACACAACCTAATGCTACATTTAAGTACCAAACAGGGACATGGTGTCCAACTGTCTATACAGTATTTTTGCTGTAGTTTTTTTGTACTCTTTTTGCTATAGGCAAAAAAATATATTATGAGCAGCTAGATGCATATATTCTTGGGCAGGAAGATATTTAACAAGGGGGAGACCAATCTTCTAAATAAACATCCCATTTAAAACATCCACATTTGGATGAACATCCCACTGAAGCTAATGGACAGCATCTAAAATTTTGATCCCCATCCAAATGCATATTTTATCTACTGTTTCTAAAAGTAAGGCTATCAAAAATACCCTGCTACATGGCCATGGATTTCAGAAACTATGGGGAAAATGAAAAACATTATGGAAAAATGTGTACATGTTTTGCTCCTATATAGTTGAATAAATACAATGTCCATGGGATTATATCCCTATCATACAGTAAATATACAAATAAATTTAACAGATGTCCTGTTTTTTTAATCCACAGCATTTTGGTTGCTGGATATAAATTGTAAATACCAAATATAGAAACCAAACAACAGTATGTTTTTGAAAAAGAGAAATACATGCTTTCCCAGTGTGATATGTTAGTGGGGACTCTGTGATCATTGAGAAGATGACCCTAATGAAAACGTGTGAAATATACTTGTGAAAAAGAGGTCATTAACAGCTGCCAAGACTTTTACAGTAGTTTGAAACCATGAAACATCCAAAACTGAATGAAAGTGGTTGAATTGATACAAATGTGACACCTAGTAAAAGTCAGTTACTGAATGACAACCCACTTGGACTTTTTTGTGTTGTCTTAGGTTCCCTGTTGTGTTATTTACGCTAACAAGTGATCATGTGGACAGGCATTATGATGGAAAAATTATCATCCTGGCTAATGAAGGTTTTCCATTCTATTAAAATCTGATTGATCCAAGCACCACTCTAAGTCTCATGTGTGAAAATAGCCTGAAGATGAAGATGGAAGCAGCATTTACGAAGTAGATGATTTCTTGAGAATAAGCCAGAACATTTCACAAATCAGACTGAAAGATTTTTATCTTCTTTTTGGTCTCACTTGGTGTTTTCTCAATTGTATTGGCCTTGAGAAGTGCGATATTTATGAGATTGTTAATCTGTGCCTCAAGTCCCTGAACACAAAATTAATTCTAAAGGAGGAGACGGAACAAATTACAGATGACTCATTTGTAGTGTGGTTTCAGGATAATTTCTGCCTTTTGCCAATTTATCTGTCACCGAGATGTCTCTTGCTTTTCCACACAGCTTTCAGAGGCTTATATAAAATGGAGACGGACTGATAGTAACAAGTGAGATCATGAGAGTAATGAGGTAATTGCTCTTTTCTTGTTGAATTTCTTTTTAGTGTTTCCAAAGTAAATCTTTAGTTAAAATCTTTTAAAAGAAAGTCTTGAATTACAATGGCATCTACAAACAGCAGATGGTTTTAATGGATAAGACACATGAGTACCATAATCAGAGTGAGTAAAGGTATTTGTTGTTTCTTTTCTTCTGAAAGGTCACCAGACTATTGAAAGTACTAAGAATTTATAGCTGAAGACGTCTTTTCCAAAGGATTCAGACAACATGTACTAGTTGGACCATCATTTTCCATCCATTCAAATCTTTTCTCATCAGGTGAATCTCTCAGCAACAATGGGTGCTCCAGAACCCAAATGGCTACTTCAAATATATAAATTGCAGATCAACTTTCTTAAAATTGTAATATTTAAACATGCAATCAATACAGGCTGCTTTAAGCTCACCTTATGGTTTCTATTCACACTATAATCATATTATAAAGTTTTTTTTTCCATTTACAAAAATGCAGCTAGGTGCAGTTTGATGCCATGTTAAGCCAGGATACAAAGTCTGTTTTATGGGTTCTGGAAATAGAGGAATGTGAAGCCAAGCTTGCACAATCAATTGTGTACTGCTAGGGAAAATTAGAGGTGCGGACAAGACATTAGAGCTGTCTGGTGGGTCCACTGTTTATTGTCATATCTGTTACTTCCTCATGTATAAATGGATCTTACCATACTTCATTTCTTCCCCACACCACTTCTTCTCTATTAAGTCAAGGGCCTGCCTACTCAGGCCAAATGACTTGATTCCCCCCTGCCCTTATGGCATCCTGTCAACATAATGCAGAGCCAAAGCCCTGATCTGAGTGTGGACTGTCTTCATGACATTAGGACAGCTCTGCACTAAATCTGGGCCATCCCTCCCTTAAATTGAATTTAAAAGACTTCCATTTTGCTGCATATTTTCCAGGAAAATTTGGAGCACTCCAGGGCAATGTGGGGTGGCTGTTTACATATGTGTCACCTAGTTCTGTCACCGCTAGCATGAGTTACTCCCTCTGAGGCCCAACAAAATGATCCATGCTGAGCATCTTGTTTTCTCCCTCAGAGGAAGTGATTCATACCAATTCCAGTGATACCAAGAGGCAGAGCAGAATATGTAGACAGCTGCCCATCATCAGAGTGTGGAGGTAATGGAGAATTCAGGGCCAGAATACTCTGAGAACAGCCCAGAGTATTCTGAGCAGTGTAGACTCACCCTTAATCTAACTGCAGTTTGCAAGTAGAGAACAGCTATTCATTTATTAGTAATGATGTGTTGCCTTACCATTCAGCAATTGATCCAGTAGGTCTATTTTAGTTGGTATTTAGGCCTAGGTTCTGTAACTAGTTGTAATAGACCCATCTTTCCCTCTAGATCCATTTCAATCTGGATTCAGGCATGGTTATGGAACAGAGACAGCTTTGTTCATTTTAAGGGGAACCTATGCTGGGAACTGGGCAGAGGGAGCATGTCACTGTTGGTTCTGCTGGACCTATCAGTACCTTTCAGTACCATTAACCATTATGCAAAGGGAACTTGTAGTAACTTTGAGACTAACTGAAAGAAAGAAGTTGGTAGCATGAGCTTTCATAGACTTGAGCCTACGTCTAAGAAGCATGTTAGCCTCAAGTCTATGAAAGCTCATGCTGCAAACTTTTTTCTTTCATTTAGTCTCAAAGGTGCTACAAGATCCCATTTTGCAGTACACTGTACATCCGGCTACCTCTGTACCAAATTCAGAAACTTCAGTTAGTTCAAAACACCACAGCAAGATTTGTTACTAGGACATCCATGAGTAATCATATTCCACCAATATTAAAATCACCCCACTAGCTGACAATTAGTTTCCAGGCAAGGTACAAAAAGTTGGTTATTACCTTTAAAGTCCTATATGGTTTGGATTCAGGTTACCTATAGGATCTCCTCCTCCTCTATAACCCACCCCATACACTCAAGTCCTCTGGCAGACATTTACTTCAGTCAGCCAGAACTAGGTTGGCAACTGTCAGCCAGAGGACTTTTTCTTCAGTCACCCCTAGACTGTGGAACAACCTGTCAAACGAGATTTGATAAAATTTTAAATAAAAATTTTAAACAGCATTAGGAACCCAGGTTGTGCAGTGGTTAAATGCCTGTTCTACAATAACTCATTCACAAATCACATGGTTGTATAACCAGCTTGTTGGGGGCAATTATCTTACACTGTGTAAACCACTTAGTACATCAGTAAACAGTATAGACATGTACTTGTTATGTGCTATTGCATTAAAGACCAGCCTTTTCTGGCAGGCTTATTCAGATGGTTTTTAATTTTGAATTTTTAATGTTGAATTTTAGATGTGTATTGCTTTAAGATGTGTAGGTCCTATTTGTTCTTTTAAACTGATGTATGTATTTAATTGATGTGTTTATCTTATGATATATATTTGTTAATTGTTGTTCCCCAGCTTGATCCATGGGGACAGGTGAGTAAGAAATAAATGTTGTTTCTGTTGTTATCTTCTATATTGAGATTTAACTTTAATTTTCAAATTTTTCAAAATTAAAGAAGCTAAATGATCTGAACAGAAGCCACATGGTAATCAGATCAGGATATGTGGGTTCAGTGCCTTCCTTTCCAATGATCATCATACAAAACCCTCCTCCTGTAAAATACTTTTTAAAAAGCTTTATAACCAAAATGATCTGATTACCAAGCCACATGGTAATCAGATCATTTCTGGCAAAACTATGCCCCTATGAGGAGCACTATGCTTGAGAAATCTGATTCTAGGCTTGCATCAATTACTGCATGCCCGTGTTTACGGTGGGGCGCCATATGCAGCTTCAACATCTGCTGAAAAGCCGCGGCTGGAGAGCCCATTGCACGCCCCAGAAGAACTAAAGGCAACGGATCCCCACGTTAGGGGGAAAGTTACACTGTTTTATACAAGTATATTGTCTGGATCACGGCAAGACATAGTCCCACTCTGTTCTGCTCTGGTCAGCGCCACCTGGGAACTATTGGTCAAGTTCTGGGTACCACAATTCAAAATAGGTGTTGAGAACGAAACTGGAGATGTCTAAAGGAGGCAGCCAAAATGGTGAAGGGTCTGTAAAACCAGTCCTATGAGGAACGACTTAGGGGAGCTATGGATGTAGTCTGGAGAAGAGCAGGTTAAGAGGCAATATGACAGTCCTGTTTAAATTATTTGAAGGAATGTCATATTGAGGATGGAGCAAGCTTGTTACTGCTGCTCCAGAGAATAGGAACCAGCGCAAGGATGCAAAGTAAAGGAAAAGGATTTCCAGCTCAACATTATGAGGCCCCTAACATTCCTTGGAGAGTGATGCAGTCTCCTTCTTTGGCGGTCTTTAAACAGAGGCTGGATAGGCCATCTGTAGGTAGCTTTGATTGTGAGTTCCTGCATGGCCTGGTCTGGACTGGGAGGTCCCTTGTGGTCTTCAGTTCTATTAAATTCTATTACTTTTCTTTGATTAGACACTATACTGGCTATTGATTTCCTGTTAAAACTCGCATTGGCCATTTTGGCTGCTGCATCACCCTCTTGGCTCACTTCAACTTGTGGGCTTACTAGGACTCCCTAGATCCATTTGCATGGATCTCCCCATCTCTATATTTCTCAATTTCCATATCTTCATGCCACTAATGTAGTACCTTTACATTTCTCCCTGCTTAACTTCATGTTGTTTAACTGGCTAGATTTTGGATAGATTACATTTTCTCATTATTTCAGCTCATTTGAATTTGATCCTCTCCCTGGGATATTACCTCATCTGCACAATTCAAAGGCATGTACTCCTATTCGTTCTCCAAGTCTGGATAAATAAATAGATACTACACCCAATACTTTGTGAATTTGCATGCCTTTCCGCTTTGTTCCATGTCTCGGACTTCCAGAAAACCAGGGCTTATTCTTCCAAAAGCATGTGTGAAAGTGTGTGTGTGTGTGTGTGTGTGTGTGGGTACATATTACACACACCCAGACGGTGCGTGCATTGCGCATACACGAATATGTTTATGTATCTTTGACAAAATCATGAGACTTGTTTCCAAAGGTAGGTCTGTCTGTTGTGTCTGTGCATGGATATTTCTGTGTGCCAGTATGTCCACCAACATACACAATCGTAACTTCCCCGGCAAACATCCACCAATATTGAAAAGGAACATTTTTCTTCCACCAACTCATGCTTCCCCGAAACGCCTTTTGCCACTATTGCGAAGCATACAATGAAGGCAGAAGGAAGGATGCTGCCTTCAGGGAGTAAGGATGTACTTTGCATGCTTCCATGTGCTTCTCCGGCACTCATTGTCCATTTGTCCCAATGCGTTGGATTTGAGTGCCTTTCACTTTGTTTCAGTTGGGTCTTGAAAAAATACTGCGCTTTTATCAAAGTGTGTGTGTGTGTGTATTTCTGTGAAGCCAGTATATGCCCACTAACAGCGCCATGGCCACTTTCCCCATTAAATCTCTCCAATGGACCGCAATGGATTTTCCCTCCATTGCACAAAGGTTTCCAGGGACTCCTTTTCTGTGCCATGTGATGCGTACGATGAAGGCGGAAGGGATTCACGGCTGCCTCTGGCCAACTGCCAGCTTCCATGGGACTTCTCTGGTCAGAAGTGGGAGGGAGGAAGCAGGGGCCAAAGGAGGAAAATAGAACCAGCTTAGAATGCTTTGAACGCTGGAGCAAGTATTTTCCTCAAGTTAACTGGGGTGATTCTATACTGATTCAGTTTATAGCTCTGCATATTGGCTTTTACACCACTGCGCTGTTATTAGGGTTAGGAGGGCAATGAAACAGTAAAGGACAGAAAAATTGAACAACGGGAGGGGGAATTGGGCTGAATTCACTGCTTATCCTAAAGCAGAGTGATTCAATTGGATTTGGACTAGGCGTTTGGTTTCCCACGCGTCTGGTTGATTTTTTACTGAGGTTAGTATTCATTAGAAAACAACCGTTTCAGAAAAAACTCCAAGCTGCAAGATCAGGTAAGTCCTCTTCTTCTGTTTTTTTTCACTAGCAATAAAATCCCAAACAACAGTGTTTTAGGGAGAGATCCCTCACAAGAGGAAAGCGCCCTGATGTATTTCAAGGCACTAAGGTATGCCTGATTCTGCCCTAGTTCGTATTAGCAATTACCGTTAAGCTTAACAAGTGGTTTAAGCTTTTAATACGGAGGAAGGAAGGAAGGAAGAAGGAAGGAAAGAAACAAGGTAAATATTGAACAGATGATACTTTGGTTTTTTCAAAAGAAATTTTGAATTTTTCAGCTTTGGTTTGTTTTCCCACGTGTCTGTTTCTTTCTGCTGGGTTCATATTATCTGCCTACAGTTAGGATGACCAAGAGGCTTTAAGACTCTATTACAGAAGGGACAGAAGAAAAAGAAGAATGGAAGGTAAATGTATTGACAGGACAATCATTTGCTTAATATTGATATTTCTGCTATACTGGAAAGAGGAAAGGCCCCTTATCTCGTAGAGCTTGGTGGCTTGCCCCTTAAGTAATGGAGAAGGTTGTAGTATTGAGGAGGGCTTAGGATCCGTCTTAAACCTCTGGCAGAAGCAACATTATGTAGTTCCTAGTCCAAGTGTGTCACAAGAAAGCTCTATTTATTGGCTGCTCCTCCTCTCTTCCTTCCCATCTGGTCAAATCTTGCTTCTAGTTTTGTCATAAAGGCCAATGGAGCTAGCTTGTGCGACACTGCCGCTTGCGTTCTTCTGTCTCGTTATTCCCTCTGTATTAATTTGATTTGATTTGGAATTTCATTCATTTCTATACCGCCCTTCTCACCGGCGGGACAAAGGTGGCTCACAGCTACAACGTTTCAACTGGTATAACATTCAATCATTTACAAAGTCTATATACATCAATACATAAAACTGCAGAACTTAAAAATAGACCTAAACTCCGCCTGCCCCACCTGGATGATGGCGCAGTGCGCACAATTTTAAGCTGTGCCAATGCACTCCTGACACTGCTAAGACTTGGGCATCCAGGCTCAGAGCCGCAGTCCAGGCAGCTGTGACATCTGAATGAATGGGCTAGATGGCACATATGTTTGCGAGGTGCAAATGCACTCCGCGCCAACTGCTGAGCGACCTCTGCCACAGCCAACTACACAACCAGGCTTCTTGTGACCGAATCCTGCAGAGTTGCAACCCCCCACGAGTGAAAGTCCTGCGATTCCTTGGCAGCGCCAGAGTTATGGGTATCCTTTGTTGGCCTTGCGGTTCCTCTCTGCGGGAGCAACCTGCTGCCTCTTTGCGATGGATGCCACTTCCTGTGCCAAGCTCTGGGTGCCCTCGGATTTAATGGGCGAAGGCAACTGACAGTGATTGACCTCCGATGACTTGCCGCCTATTGGGCTTTGAATGCATTTGGGGACTATGTTCTAGGGCAATAGTGGGGGGGGCACTGAAACCTTTTGCCTCTTGGGATCACATATTACAGAAAGCAAATTTCAAGGAAATAACACTAACCATCCGATCACTCTTGACCTTTTTTAGTGCATGCCTTTTGTATTGGTTTTTGTGGCGGTCGGGGGTTTCTCTTTTCTTGGTTTTCAAACAGTTGGCGACCAAGAACACACCGGGACCTGAAAAAGAATGCCTTCTCTCCAAGAATCACGAATGGAAGTCCTTTCCCATAAGACCATTGAGAACCTCCTTTCCACTCAATTCCTTTGGGGTTACTTGGAGAGACTGGGGAGCCCCGAGATCTTAAATTTGACTTTTCACAGGATCAGGAGAAGGAGGCAGTGCTCAGAGGCAAAACGTTCACACATAAGGATCAAGGAACAGGTTCATGTGTCTATTCTCCCTTTCCACATCATGGAATAGAACAGAGGAATGCCTCCTGTGGGGTTTGTATGCGGGGTTCTCTCCTTTTCAGGTTATAGCCTCAGTTCCTATGAAGAATCCACCAACCATTTGCCCGTAAAATCATTTCCACCCCCCTTCGCATTGTCGACAGAAGCTCCGGTAGTTTTATACACTGTTGTTGGTATTGTGAGACACTGTAGTTGTAGCGTTGAGACAATGTGTTGGCATTTGCTGAGACTTTCTCTTGAATACAAAAGTGTGTTACGAACAGCTCCCTAACAAATCCAATCTCAAGGATGCAATCTTAAAAGCAGTCCTTCTAATTCTGTCAGGTTTTCCTTTTTCCTGAGAGAACACTCCTCTCTGGTTCTCTCGGTGTCTTTTGCTTTTCTCCTTGTTGCATTGCCAGAAAAAAGCAAAAGGCGCTTGTGGTTGGCACTCCTGGTTCCCAGGAATGGGGTTTCAAGTCCCTGCGGTGCCACGCTTTTCCTCCAATGCAGCTCTCCTCTCTCTTTCTGCCTTTTCTTATTTCACATACCCCCAGATTCCCTGGGCTAGGGACAGGGACCTTTCGAGATCGTGCGGAAAACTCAACTCCAAAGCACAAAACAACTGGTTTGATTTTATCTGAAATAACGCAGTCTAGGAATTTCTAGGTCCTCCAGCACAACTCTCATGTTACCACCTGCTGGAGATTAACCATAGTATCCTTACTGTAGGACAGTGGTTCCCATCTTTCCTCATGCCCGTGCCCTTTAACTACAGTCCTCATGTTGTGGCGACCCCGCAACCATACAATCTTTTCTGCTATGCAAATAGGTGTTTTCTGATGTCTCAGGCGACCCTGTGAACGGGTCGTTTCGACCCCCAACGGGTCCCGACCCACAGGTTGGGAACCACTGCCTTAGGACATCCAAATCCTAGAGGGTGTTCTCCTCTCGGAATCTCTCGGTCCTCTCATGCCTACCTTGTGCTCCACTCTTCTTTCTTTCTTTCTTCTTTCTTCTTTCTCTTCTCTCAGTTTCTCTGTCTCTGCCTCTTCGTGGGAAAGAAAACCACTTTAACTGCCATGCTCCATCCTACAGCTTCCCTGGGCTTTGTCGTTTTGTGAGCCCGCCATCCTTGACAACAGCGCCAAAGCCTATGTAAAACTACCAATTCCATTGGATTCCATAGGCTTGTGGTGTCAAATAGCATTATTACTCTAGTTTCTAGATGTACCCTTAGTCTCAAGACACTACAAAAATCCCACCTTTCTACCATACTCTTTTGAATACTAAGCCTCTCTATGTCTCTTCCAGATACATTTTGTAAATTTCCATTCCTTGACCTTAAGTTTGTGACTTCAAGGTAGGTTCCTAATATCTAGAGAACCTCATCCACCATTTCTGGGTCGTAAGCTTTATTTTCTAAAGAAGGAAGCAAAGATATACCAATGCTCACTTGGAGCTGTCAAATAGCCTGATTGGGGATGTTTTGAAGCTAGTGACACCTGTTATTAAGGCTCTTATTAAATTATAGAATTAGGAACTCATCATGTTTTCAGACAGTCATTAATAAGAAGAACGTTTAAAATGAAAAGCTTGCTTCCCCCCCCAAAGAAGCTCAGAACAATACAACTGTGGTAAGACTTGATGTGTTACGTCTCTTTCATCTTCTTCTTTCTCTGCAATGGGTCTGAAGGGAAAGATGCACTCCTACTCTAACATGTAATGTAAATATATTGATGATATTTTATATGCTCAATAGTGGAAGAAGACGCATGGGCCAGGCGAAATTCGCGGACTTGGGACTTAACTCTGGCAACCGAGGAACACGGAGCACCCTAACCCAAACTATAGACCTGAGGGCTTCTATTCATGTGACTTCTTTCTCCTCGTTTGTGTATGATCCAACAACATAAAGGGCTAATGAAAAGCCTGATTAACCGTCAGAAGTAACGAAGTGTGATTTTCTATATGATTTTTCCCATTGCTCCCTCCAGAGGCCTTTTTTAAACAAGCTTTCATTGAGCGCATAGGCTCCTGACGTCACAGTTTGTCACCTATTCGAAACACTTTGACCTGGTTCATTTGCTCCCATCCCCATTTTTCCTTTGCTCTTTTTTTTTTTTAGAGAGGGGGCTGGCACCGTCAATAAAAATACGTGCCTCTCCCTCTGGGAACAGCGACGCGCATCCATTCCCCAAGTCCCTTGCCTCCCAGGCTGTCCTAGTCTTCCAAGAGCCCTCTGGGGACAGGAAAGGAAGCCTCCCTACCCCCAAGCCTTTTGCCTCCCCCATTGCTCCCTCGGCTGTCTGGGGGGCCAATCGAGCAGGCATGTAAATGAACGGACCCCATCACTAGTCAAAACGGTCAATGGCTCTCCTCACCCTTGTCACTTCCCATTCATTTGCCCCCGCATGCCCCCCCCCCCCCCCACCCCCCGCCCCCCCCCCCCCCCCCCCCCCCCCCCCCCCCGCCCCCCCCACCCCCCCCCCCCCCCCCCTCGGGAGGGGCCGAACAACCCTCTGAAAAGGACAGTCAAATTAATCTGGGTTATCCACCACTGATTTGCTTTTCCTGGAACATCGTTATATGGGGATCAGATCTGACTTCCAATGGTCGATATCGGCGCAACAAGGATCGAACGCGCCCTCACATGGGAACCATGCCCCCCTAATCCCAGTCTTGCTCCGCTTCATAACCGTGGGAATGGGCCAAGATCACGGTGCTTGCAACAAGTATATTGTGCATTTCGCTTGGCCATAAAGGCCTCATTGCTGGATTTTTAGTGGTATAATGGTTGACTGTTGGCTTCTGGACAACCCGGATCAAATCTCCACTCACACCTGGCACCACCTATTGGCGTGATCTTGTGCAAGTCACGCTCGCAACTGCAGAGAAAGCAAGGGACAACCCCTCTCGAACACGCCTCTTGCCAAGAAAACCTTGGGATCCCTTCCCCTTCGGATCGCCATAATGGGTATGACTTGACAGCGCTGCACACACATGTATGGCCTGAGACGCATAACTCTGCTCGCATCTGACCTTCGCACGTCCCAATCTCTCAGCCCCCGGGGGAGAGCCAAAGGCAAGCCCTCTGAAGAACATCCTGTCAAGAAAACCCTAAGGAGGTCACCATAAGCCCTAAGAGCCACTGTGGTGTAGTGGTTTGCGCATTGGGAGATCAGGCTTTGAATCCCTGCTCAGTCTTGGACACGCTGGGTAACCTTGACAGTCACACACTCTCACCTCTCGAGGACGATGAGGCATTAGCCCAGTATGGATGGATGCCCATTCCTCCTTCCTGCCGCATGCGAACTCGATGCAGCTCTCTTGCGGGATGAGATCCGTCAAATAACCGATCTAGCGGCTTTAACAAACATCACTACCGACGGATCTCTTCCGGCAGGCCCTTCCTGGAAAAAACCACTCGCCACGAAAAGACCTTCCCCTGCTGCTGCTCTTTGGATTACTGGATCCCTTATACTGTTTAATCTTGTTTAAGAGGGGGCACTATTTCTCTATGGCTAGACATAAAACAATATCTTTTATTTATTTTATTTCTCTGCTTCTCAACCTCTACAGGCAACTTTATGAACTTTGTAGACCTTTATGGACGCTGAGTGCCCTTCTCCAAATGGACATCATCTTGGGGAGCTGGTCCTCATTTCCAACACACATTCCAGTCCTTCTCTCCGACGGCACCCAGTTTGGCTGCCAATTATGTTTGCCGGTCAAGAGTATTCAGGGCCAATACTGCAAGACCTCTGTATTGCGGGGACAATAGATGCAAACTCAATCACACAATCCCATGGATTTCACATGACAAGAAAAGAGATTGTCTGAATAGTAGGAAGAATCTTTGTACAACTTTGTAAAAGTGGTGCAACTGCAGAAAAGAGATTGCTTTGGAGGGTGGTGGATTCTCCGCTTTGGAGGTCTTTAAACAGAGGGTGGTTATCTTTTGGTAATTGTGGATTCTGTATATGGAATAATGGCTCTTGTGGCCCTCTCAATTCAGGATTATGATTCAATGATGATGATGATGCTGATGATTATATTCTACTTCGTCCATTGGTCTCTGTCCTAGTCTCTGGAGCAATAGAAAAAAAGCTCGCTCCATCACCTGGCCTTTTGTATGTGATAATAGCTGCCTGCATTCTGTAATTGAATCTAACCTGGGAGAGGTGAGTCTGGGTTTATTTGGGGCATGAAAACTCCATGGTCTCTAAAATGCACACCAGTACCAGTCTAGCTGCTGCATTTTGTACTAGCTACCAACTTTTGACTAAACTACAAATCCCAGGGACTCCATAGAGTCACGCCATGGACAGTTAAAGTGGAATCTTAGGCTTATAACTGGTGATATAAGACGGCTCTGCTTTATAAACTGCAGTCTATAAAGCAGCGAAAGCCACACAGCCAGAAAGCCAACCTCTTTGCAATTCAAGAAAACAGTTTTGCCACTGACCTATCCAGCACAACCCAGGCTCTGAATGACAGTGGGGGCAGCAGTGGTGGTGGTTGTGGTGGTGATGATGACAATGAAAAACCACAAACGTATCCTTATATTTTCCCACAATCAATGCTCACAAGCAGATGTATACATTGCACCTTGGGACATATCATTACGCTCAAGAAACACCATCATGCCATCCAGACCATATTCCACCCATATCTTGTGTGTTTTACACATGGGTTCATTGGCACTGGTTAGAGCGTGAAGTGTGGATCATAATTTGTATTTTGTCACAGTTCAAGACATTTTGAAGTGCACACTTTCATTGTATACTTCTTTCTTTCTTTCTTTCTTTCTTTCTTTCTTTCGGAATCAGGAACAGCCCTTGCATAGTGTATATAAATTCTGGTATGAACATTAGCATCACTTGGTAAATGAGGAAAAAATGGACGCTTTTCATCAAGACCTAGAACTAAATCATCAATGCAGCTGCTAAACTCACAATGAAAATTTGAAGTTTTTGCCTACTGTCAGGCCATTTTACTGCTACTAAAGTGGTAATGGAGATCACATCACTAAGTTGTCGGCTGGTGGTTGTAATTCAATGAATGTCATGACTTATCTTTTTTCATATAGGTACATTCCAATTACCACAGCAGGAACTTTGTCAAAGGTACACATCTAAAATTGCTCAGGCACATTTATTCTGATTTGTACATTTTTAAAAAAGGTACATATCCACTGTTAGGAAAAGGATGGAGCAGATGAGCACAAATGACATTGTGATGGTGATGCTAATTTTTTTAAAAAAAGACTGGCTAAATGGATAGCAGAGTCAATAAAAGAATGTTGTTACCAGCTATCACATTTCTATCTCTGTCACATTCGTTTAGGCTGGAGATAGCATAAGTAAAAAAAAAAAAAACAAAACACTGTTGGCCTTAATATCAGCAGCCGATATACTGAAGTTAAAAATTCAACACATTGGAATAAATATTAACTACAAACAAAACCATTTGAACAATTATTAATTGCTGCCTCTTTTCCCCTTTGTTATATACTTCAAAATATGTAGGACATGAAGAGATGAAGTACTTCCTGCTGTTTGTACGCATGCTATATGAATGAGTATCTTGGGGGGGGGAGCAAGTTTTCGATTTCTCACAGCTCTCGACCCAAAATGTTTTGTAATAGCTGGTAGTATTTTGGGCAGCAGTGCTTCTTTTGAGGCAATTATTCTTCCTCATCAACTGTGTGTTATTGACTCTTCACCTCCACAGATCTGTAGAAACAACCAATTAAATATGCTGCTATCTAGGATAATGACGTAATCTGAATTCGCCTCACCGAGATGAAGCCAAAGTGACCTAGTGGCACGCAGGATAACACCCTGTGCCTCTCATCCTTAGGAACACAGGCAGCTGTCTTAGCTGAGGCTGGACCACATCCGTTGAACCATATTGCCAACTACAACAAGCAGCAGTTCTTCAGATGTCAGCACGTCCTTTCCCCGACTGTCTGGAGTCCTTTGTATTCCTGATGATCTCCCATCCAAAGTTGTTGGGCGCAAAGCTCTGACTTCCATCAGGTGAGATCAGGAGTGTCAGAATGAGTGTTATGTTCTGCTTCTGCAGGATAATTTTTTCGTCACATGGAAGGAGGCAAAAACTGTGCTTTCTACATCCTCTACATCAACATAACTATCCATAGCTAAGGAGCCTTCACTCCTACCCTAGGTGTATGAGGAAGTGCTGAGAGTATAGGGACATTTGTGGCTAGCCTGCTAACAGACAAAAATGTGTGCATAAGAGATAGACAGAGTTTGCAAGGGGAGGAGAGTGTACAGTGTATGGTGTGAGAGAGAGCGAGAGTTGACACACATTCCGTGCCAGTGGCCATAGCTGGTTCTTTTCCCTAGGCCTCCACTAATTATTCCTGGCAGACCCCATGTTGAACATCTCATTCAGACATCTAAGGAGGCTTATTGTGGGTTTTTTTCCCAATCGAGCCCTATTGTCTTAATACACACGTCTCCCCTCCCTTGCTCATTTTCAAGCAGCTTTTGACATATGGGGATGAGGAAGAGTGGAGGAGAGGAAGGAACTCAGGGAAGCAGCTGATTAGATTCTGGCAAAGAGGACCAAACATCTGCTTTAAACAAAACAATCTGCATATTTCACATTTATTTTCATAATTTACAGAGCAACCTGCCAAAATTTAGCAGGGGAATAAGCTAGCACATAATAGCTAAAGTTTGCTTGCTTTAGAAGTTATTAGCATGAGCCCAGTACTCACCTGGGAGGACATCAGGCATGTAGTGACTATAGTTTGATTTTGCAAATTCAATTCCGTCTGGTGTGCCAAGCCAAAAAATTCATCGTTGCCATGTATGTAGGGGATAGTGGATGGATGTGCCAATTAATGCCATCCAATGAACAATCTCCTGTTCTGTGTCAAACACTATACAGCGGCCTTGCAGGCACTGGCAACATTGTTATTAAGTAAGATTTGATTAGACAGAAGGCTTCCCTGCAGTTACTAATGAAACAGGGTGCAGGTTAGACATGATCACAAAAGTTATTGAATCAATGGGTACATAAGTGGTGCGTGTACAGTGGCTTTACAAGTGGTGCAGAAGGATTCTACCTCTCCCCCTCCCAGCCACCGCGCATAACCTAAAAATCACTAGAGTATGCCGGGAAGCATTGTCAGTCCAGAACTGAATGATGAATGTGTATTTAGAATCAAGATGACATGATAGCATAGAAAAAGATCTTGGTAGGTACTCTTCCTATTATCTTGTTTGAAAAAAGATAAAGAAGCGGAACTTCCCAAATAAAATGAGAGGGAAAGTCTTTTATTCAAAATGGATCAGAACAGAACAAAGATAGAGACTCCAGAAGGTAGTATCGAAATCCAGTTAAAAAAAACTGGAAATGGAACTTGTTCTAATGGCAGAGACTATAGACAGATTATAGAGTTAGACCAGTGGCACTGAATACCTGCTGATCTTGTGCAGTATTTGAGGATGACTGTATGGATGTGATGGATGATGACCTATAAAGGAGGACCCATGGACAAGCCGAAGTGGGTTATTTAGTTGACCTTTGAAAGCTACCTGACATATCTCAGCAGCCAACCAGTGGCAACTCAGCTTCTGGGGGTGTGTTGTTTAGAGCAGCATCTGTCAGGAACAGTGCTATAGGAATTAGAAATGACTGAAGACACACAACAATAACAATAAATTTAGAATCAGGATCCCAAATCAAAGATTGATTCTTCTGTTGCATTACTCTTTTTCAACCCCAGTCCTGTTCTCTTCTCTTTGCCACTAAAGGCTGTGAGGAGACAACCCTGAACCAGTTATAGCCTTGTGATTCTATCTCACTGCCATGGTTGTGTCGCATGGAATCTGAGGTGTTAATTTTGTGAGTTCTGGCTGAGCTTTCTCCCTAAAACTGCCAATCCCATGATTTTATGGATGTTACCCGTGGCATCATAGTACTATGACTGTTTAGTGTGAAAGAGCCGTAACTGTATTGTAAACATTCCAAGTTGAGACTCAACCCCACTCCCCATTTTTGCATAGAAACTCTGATTATGGTGATGGGGGGGGTTAAATTGTAATAAATAAATAGTTGGGCCAAGTCATCTTTGCACCTGGATTCATATCTGCACTCTTACATAGCTGCAATGCAATTCACAAATAAAAACTGTGGTTTTGATACACCAGCCAATATCCTCTAAAGAAAACCTGCAGTCAGTCAGTCTAAGATTACTTGTTGCTACTCATATTATTTAAATATGGTTGTGCATTTGAAGCATTTCTTATACTATAAAACATTTGTTATTAAAACAACTTTGAATTACACACCCACTACACTGGTATAATTTAATACTTTGCCAAATGACTAAAACAATCTTGTGAATTAGACAGATAAGAGGGATTGAACATTAAAAGTGTTTATAACAAATCTAAGCAACACAGCCAGACTGCATTTTTTTTTAAGCATGCTAGGCTGATCTGTCACAAACCTAGAAACAAATGTGTTTACTATTTTAAAAACATTTATCACACCCTGGTTCACTGTAATTCATTACTGACTTTTCCTGGAAACATGAGTGAAAATGTGTCAGTTTTAGAATAGAGGTAAGAACCTAATATGTGGGTTCTGTGTTCTTCTGAAACTCATGTATCATAGAATGTATGTATTTGAGAAACAGAGAGAATGAACAGAAAGCTGTTTTATTTATGCATTTCCTCAGAGAAGGATATAAGTTCATTAGTTTAAGACCTTCTAAAGAGATATAACAATGTAACGACGATTATTTAGTTTTGTATTCATTCAGCACTTGTATTTTTAACACATGTGTTATGATGGTTATAGATAATATTATGTAACCTATGATCTCCCCACTGTGCTAGTTAAATTATGGAATGCTACCATAATGTGTGTGTTGGCCACCAACCTTCAATGGATTAAAAGGAAACTGGTCCATTATATGGGCCAACGCTATCGTGGCTGCTGGTACATCTTCATTTCTACTTTCATAATCAGAGAGGCAGGCTCCATCTCAGAATTGTTCCTGGCAGAAATACTATGTGTTCCTGCTTGTAGGCTCTCAAGGCTATCTGTTTGGCCACTGTGAGAACATAATGCTAGACTAAGAAGCTATTTCTTATCCAGCAGGGCTCTTCTAATTTTGAAGAAGACTAAGTTTGTAAAACTAATTAATAATTCAGCTGCTCCTTGGTCTTATTCTGGTTTCACTCTTTCCCAAGCCACCAAACTGAATAAATCTTGACAAATAAACTCTAAGACAGGATAACCACAAAGCCAGGTCAACTTCAAAGTACATAACAAAAACAAAAAGGGTTGTAGTTTAAAAACCTATGAGGCCAAGTATCCATCAGTGACGTAGCCAAGGGAGGGGGTCCATGGAGTCCGGACCCCCTCTTCCGTTAATACATGAATGGCATGTGCTGCTGCTTGACCGCACCCAAGCCCCATTATAATGTGGGATTTAGTCTGGACCGTCCCCCTCCCCAAATCCTGGCTACGTCTCTGTGTCCATCCCTCTCCTAAACAATGTAATTACTCATGCATTGGATGCTATACACAGTGAGTGCTGACCATTGAAATCAATTATTCATTTAAATACCATTGAGATAAGTCGGATCCAGCCCATTATGTCACCAATCTTTACACCTACTCTGTAAACAGATCTGTAATATATCTACTGAGAGATTTCAGTTGCCTAGCCACTGCCACTCTTGCCCTATGCTTGTTCTTCATTTGAATTCCTTTTGTCAGTCTGAAGTACGTAACAGTAACTCTTTTTGTTAAATGCTGAAAATGTTTGACTGCTAGGAGACAGACATTTTCTCAGGAGTGAGTTCCACTGATTTGTGGGACAAACAACAGAGAAGAGATGCATTGATCATACTGTATAAGAGAAATTTAGTGTGTACCTACTTAGAGTATAAAAACTATAAGTAATGGACATCCCAATGCACAAAATTACCTAGCTTTTAGAAAACTATGGAGCTTATACATGTTTAAATAAACCGACTTACCCCTGCTGCATGAAGTCTATTTCAGGATGCAGTTGGTATTATCACAGGAAATGCCACCGATGCCACGACCCGACTGCATCCCACCTAAAACCAAGCTGCGCTCAGATGGCTGATTTGCAAGTTGGGAGCTTTGAGACTTTGTAAATCGGCTGGCTGAGGGTGGATTCTAGCTGAGTTTCCGATGGGATGCAGTTAGGCAGTGGCATCGGCGCATTTTCTCTGTGAATACCCAACTGCATCCTGAAATAGACTTCAACGCAGCCAGAGGTAAATCAGCTTATTTAAAAATGCAATAATCTCCTGTGGATGAGTTCTGTTGTACAAACCTTCTAGAACAGCATGCAATAGTGAAGTAGAGAGATGGGTAAGCAAACACACCCTACCCCAAAATATACATCCACCCTTTTGCTCATGCTAGGAGCTCTTGGATTTAAGCTAGCTGCCCCATTCCTTGTATGTCTTGCAAATGGCAGATTATACCTTTTTCTTATATCCTAAATGTAATAAAAGGGAGGACACATCACTGTTGACAAGTTGTTTTAATCAGGAAAGGAGTTTGGAAAATCTGTTCCAATCAAATTCCAGATCATTTGGTGATACAGATTGCAAAAATAGTGAGCTTAGGGAATCTAATGGTACCTTGTAAGTTACTATTTCACAGAATCAATGTCCAATGAAATACAGAGGATAAAAGACTGGTGGAGTGGAGGGAGGGATGACAAGGAAATGGGTATCCTGGGAAGGAATGTGTGCAGCAACAGCTACAGGACTTCTTAGTGGGAAAACTTGACAGCATGAATGGCTAAAGTGTGGGTTCCCCATTCAGACCTAGTCTTGAGAGAAAGCCACTGGATGGTAGACTGAACTTTCACAAAGACTGCATCATTCTAAATGAAACTTTTTTTGCTTGTTGGATCCTCCTTTACAGGACGAAATACAGCCTGTTTCCTTGCTAACATTCAGAAGTCAGGCCTTACATTGTAAATATTCTAGAATAAATGCTCGTACCTGCAACATCCACTTCTTGTTAAAGCCAAGAGAGAACCCGTCTTTCAACCTATAATCAAGCTAACCTTTTGAATTTAAGTAAAAGGGCCTTCAAAACCTACATGGCACAAAGTCAAAGCATTTCGTGTCTGCTGTCTTTAGTTCATTCACAAAATAGAATTTATTGTTGTAGTTTCTGCAATACTTTGTAAAAACCTGCATTTGGTGTGTTTTTTCTTCTTGAAAATGGCGTGTGCTAAGACTATAAACTTTTAGGAGACAGCAGCATTGGCTTGAAAAATTCAAACTGTAGAGAATGTTTTATTAAGTGTGTTTATAAGTGGTTTAGCTACTTCTTGCAAATGGCACCATGTTATGTCAGTGACAGTCCCTCCCTCCAGTCCCATCTTGCAGTAAATATTTCTGCGAAAATGTGCGTCCCAGCGGGTCTCCCAAACTGCAAGCAACTCAAAGACGCTCTCTTGTTTAGTCTTCAAAACCCACACCACACCTCCTTCAGCTACCATTACTTCCAAGGTCCCTCCCACTGTGAGGACAGAATGGGTCACTTAACTTCGATCTCTTGGAGTGGTGGACAGACATCATATGTGTCACAAGTGATGAAAGTCACAGCCTGGCAAGAGCAGCTGCTAGCCCAGCGAGGACTAATGCTCCCTCGCTGCCTGTGGCACTTCATTTCCACCTGAAGTAAACTTAGCCTTTGTGTTCCCCAGTTTATGAACTGTTACTAATTTACAGTGTCCCAGTGGGGGCGCTATGCTGAAACCACGACATCTATAGGAAAAAAGAGGGAAGCAGAGTGGAGTGAACTGCTGTGAGAACTGCTTAATCCAGCATGACTTTTCTTATGTTGGTTATTGGGCGGCCGACTGAGTCCTTGTTCACAGGGTTTTCCCATCCAGCATTATAAATAAGTAAGTAAATAATATGGAGTGAACAAAACCCCTGGAGTTGTAGAACACATTGAACTCTGCATAGATAGGGGAGTCTATCATATATGAGAGGGCAACATGAGGCACAGCCTCCCTATAAGTATTATAGCCCCCAAGCATTACATACTTTAAAATTTCAGCTGAGAATTTAGAAATGCAGTTTAAGCATCCAACAGTTTAAGCAATGTGAATGCAGTAAATGTAAGAGTTCTAAGTGTGAACAATTTTCAGTGACTAGCTCTCTGCAAGGGTGACATTTGGAGTCTAGGAAAAATTTCACAGGAGGCAGAATTCTTATGTATTTATGTTTATGTACAGCGCTGTGCAAATCTACGTGCAACAACAACACCAAACAAAAAACAACAAAAACAATATAATAATAATAAATAATAATTTACTATATTCCCCAGGATATGTGGGTTCAGTGCCTTCCTTTCCAATGATCATCATACAAAACCCTCCCCTGTAAAATACTTTTTAAAAAGCTTTATAACCAAATGATCTGATTACCATGTGGCTCTGTTCAGATCATTTGGTTAAAAGCTTTTTAAAAAGTATTTTACAGGAGGAGGTTTTGTATGTGATCATTGGAAAGGAAGCACTGAACCCCCATATCCTGGGGAATATAGTAAATTCTTATTATTATTATTCTTATTGTTGTTGTGTTGTGTGTTGTTGTTGTTTTTGCACTGTTAGCTTTGCCACAGCGCTTTTACATAAAACAATAAATACATTAAAAGAATCTGCCCTCCTGTGAAATTTCCTTCAGACTCCAAATGTCTACACTTGAGAGAGCTATTCACCTGAAACACATTGTTCACACTTAGAACTCTTACCATTACTGCCATTCCACATTGCTTAAACTGTGGATGCTTAAACTGCATTCTAAATTCTCAGCTGACTTTTCAAAAGTACTGTATGCTTGGGGGCTTATACTATTATAGGGAGGCTGTGCCCTTCATGTTGCCCTCTCCATTATTGATCGACTTCCCCTATCTATTGCAGGTTCCATGTGTTCTACAACTCAGGGAGTTTTGTCTCACTCCAATATATTTACTTATATTTATCATGCTGGATGGGAAAATCCTGTAGAACAAGGACCTTCAGTCGGCCTGCCCAATACACCAACATAAGAAAAGTTCCTGATGGCTAAGCAGTTCTCCACCAGCAGTTTCACTCTACTCTGCTATCCCTCTTTTTTTCCTATATGATTCGTGGTTTTCAGATAGCGCCCCCACGTGACAGATGTAAATTAGTAACAGTTCATTAAACTGGGGAACACAAGGATAAGTTTACTTCAGGTGAAAGAAGTGCACAGGCAGCGAGGGAGCCTTTAGTCCTCCTCTGGGCTAGCAGTGCTCTTGTCACAGGCTGTGACTTTTCATACTTGTGGACCAATAATGATGTCATGTCACCACTCACAGAGATCGAAGAGTTTAGTGACCCATATTTGTCCATCACCAGTGGGAGGGACCTTGGAAGTCATGGTAGCTGAATGAAGTGTGTGTGTGTTTTTTTGAAGACCTAACACCGAGAGCGTCTTTAGTTGCTTGCAGTTGGAGACCCTGCTGGGACTTGCAACATTTCTGCAGAAAATATTACTGCAAGAAACGCTGGTGACTGGAGGGAGGGACTGTCCTGACCTAACATGGTTGCCATTTGCAACAACAAGAAGTAGGCTAAACACACTTAATAAACCCATTTATAAACACTCTCTACAGTTGCATTTTCAAGCCAATGCTGCTGTCTCCTAAACGTTTATAGTCTTAGCTTACACGCATTTTTCAGAAGAAAAAACACACCAAAATGCCTTTTTTTACAAAGTATTTGCAGAAAACTACACACTCAATTCTATTTTGTGACATGAAACTAAGACAGCCGACACAGAAATGCTTTGACTTTGTTGCCCGATTAGGTTTTTTGAAGGCCCCTTTTACTTAAAATTCAAAAGGTTAGCTTTGATTTATTAGGTTTGAAGACGGGTTTCTCTGTGGCTTTTAACAAGAAGTCGTCTGTTGCCCAGGTACGAGGGCATTATTTCTATGAATATTTACAATGTAAGGCCTGACTTCTGAATGTTAGCAAGGAAACATGTGCTTTATTCTTCCTGTAAAGGAGGATCCACCAAGCAAAAAAAAGTTCATTTAGACTGATGCAGTCTTTTGTGAAAGTCAGTCACCATCCCGTGATTTCTCCTCCAAGACTAAGGTCTGCATGGGAACGGAAAACACACTAAGCCATTCATGCTGTCAAGTTTTCCCACTAGAAGTCCTGTAGCTGTTGCTTGCACCACCTTCCTTCCAGGATTACCATTTTCCTTGTCCATTCCCCTCTCTCCACCACCATTCTTTTCTCCTCTTGTATTTCATTGGGACATTGATTCTGTTGAAATAGTCATCTTTACAAGTAAACCATTAGATCC
>NC_056522.1:178831265-178838357 GCF_019175285.1 Sceloporus undulatus | reverse complement strand
TCACTATTTTTTGCAATCTGTATCACCAAATGATTCTGGAATTTGATTGGAACAGATTTTTCCAATAACTCCTTTCCTGATTTATAAACAACTTGTCAACAGTGATGTGTCCATCCCTTTTATTACATTTAGGATATAAGAAAAAGGTATATAATCTGCCATTTTGCAAGACATACAAGGAATGGGGCAGCTAGCTTAAATCCCAAGAGCTCCTAGCATGAGCAAAAGGGTGGATGTTATATTTTGGGTAGGGTGTGTTGCTTTACACCATCTCTCTACTTCACTATTGCATGCTGTTCTAGAAGGTTTGTACAAACAGAACTCTATCCACAGGAGATTATTGCATTTTTAAATAAGCTGATTTACCTCTGCTGCGTTGAAGTCTATTTCAGGATGCAGTTGGGTATTATCACAGAGAAAATGCAGCCGATGCCACTGCCTAACTGCATCCCATCTGAAACTCAGCTAGAATCCACCCTCAGCCAGCCGATTTACAAAGTCTCAAAGCTCCCAACTTTGCAAATCAGCCATCTGAGCGCAGCTTGGGTTTTAGGTGGGATGCAGTCGGGTCGTGGCATCGGTGGCATTTCCCCTGTGATAATATCCAACTGCATCCTGAAATAGACTTCAATGCAGCAGGGGTAAGTCGGTTTATTTAAACATGTGATAAGCTCCATAGTTTTCTAAAAGCTAGGTAATTTTGTGCATTGGGATGTCCATTACTTATTAGGTTTTATACTCTAAGTAGGTACACAACTAAATTTCTCTTATACAGTATGATCATATGCATCTCTTCTCTGTTGTTTGTCCCACAGAATTCAGTGGAACTCACTCCTGAGAAAATGTCTGTCTCCTAGCAGTCAAACATTTTTCCAGCATTTAACAAAAAGAGTTACTGTTACGTACTTTCAGACTGACAAAAGGAAATTCAAATGAAGAACAAGCATAGGGCAAGATGGTGGCAGTGGCTAGGCAACCTGAAATCTCTCAGTAGATAATATTACAGATCTGTTTTACAGAGTAGGTGTAAAGATTGGTGACATAATGGGCTGGATCCAGACTTATCTCAATGGTATTTAAATGAATAATTGATTTCAATGGGTCAGCACTCACTGTGTATAGTCATCCCAATGCATGAGTAATTACATTGTTTAGGAGAGGGATGGACACAGAGACGTAGCCAGGATTTTGGGAAGGGGGACGGTCCAGACTAAATCCCACAATTATAATGGGGCTTGGGTGCGGTCAAGCAGCAGCACATGCCATTCATTGTATTTAACGGAAGAGGGGGTCCGGACTCCATGGACCCCCCCTCCCTTGGCTACGTCACTGATGGATACCTTTGGCCTTCCATAGGTTTTTAAACTACAACCCCTTTTTGTTTTTGTTATGTACTTTGAAGTTGACTCTGGCTTTTGGTTATCCTGTCTTAGAGTTTATTTGTCAAGATTTATTCAGATTTGGTGGCTTGGGAAAGAGTGAAACTCAGAATAAGACTCAAGGAGCAGCTGAATTATTAATTAGTTTTACAAAACTTAGTCTTCTTCAAAATTAAGAAGAGCCCTGCTGGATAAGAATAATGCTTCTTAGTCTAGCATTTATGTTCTCACAGTGGCCAAACAGATAGCCTTGAGAAGCCTACAAGCAGGAACACAATAGTATTTTCCTGCTCAGGAACTAATTCTGAGATGGAGCCTGCCTCTCTGATTATGAAAGTAGTAAATGAAGATAGTTACCAGCAGCCACAGATAGCGTTATGTCCCATATAATTGACCAGTTTCCTTTTAATCCATTGAAGGTTGGTGGCCAACACTACACATTATGGTAGCAATTCCATAATTTAACTATGCACAGTGGGGAGATCATATGTTACATAATATTATCTATAACCATCATAACACATGTGTTAATAAAATACAAGTGCTGAATGAATACAAAACTAAATAATCGTCGTTACTATTGTTATATCTCTTTAGAATGGTCTTAAACTAAATGAACTTATATCCTTCTCTGATGAAATGCATAAATAAAACAGCTTTCTGATTCATTCTCTCTGTTTCTCAAATACATACATTCTATGATACATGAGTTTCAGAAGAACACAGAACCCACAATATTAGTTTTCTTACCTCTATTCTAAACAACTGACACATTTTCACTCATGTTTCCATGAAAAGTCAGTAATGAATTACAGTGAACCAGGGTGTGATAAATGTTTTTAAAATAGTAAACACATCTTGTTTCTAATGTGTTTGTGACAGATCAGCCTAGCATGCTTTAAAAAAAATTATGCAGTCTGGCTGTGTTTGCTAGATTTGTTATAAACACTTTTAATGTTCAATCCCTCTTATCTGTCTAATTCACAAGATTGTTTTAGTCATTTGGCAAAAGTATTAAATTATACCAGTGTAGTGGGTGTGTAATTCAAAGTTGTTTTAATAACAAATGTTTTATAGATATAAGAACTGCCTTCAAATGCACTAACCATTAATTTAATAATATGAGTAGCAACAAGTAAATCTTAGACTGACTGACTGCAGGTTTTCTTTTAGAGGATATTTGGCTGGTGTATCAAAACCACAGTTTTATTTGTGAATTGCATTGCAGCTATTGTAAGAGTGCAGAGATGAATCCAGGTGCAAAGATGACTTGGCCCAACTATTTATTTATTACAATTTTAACCCCCCCCCCCATCACCAATAATCAGAGTTTCTTATGCAAAAATGGGGAGTGGGGTTGAGTCTCAACTTGGAATGTTACAATTACAGTTACGGCTCTTTCACACTAAACAGTCATAGTACTATGATGCCACTGGTAACATCCTATAAAATCATGGGATTGGCAGTTTAGGGAGAAAGCTCAGCCAGAACTCACAAAATTATACACCTCAAGATTCCATGCGACACAACCATGGCAGTTGAAGTAGAATCACAAGGCTATAACTGGTTCAAGGGTTGTCTCCTCACAGCCTTTTAGTGGCAAAAGTGAGAAGAGAACAGGACTGGGGTTGAAAAAGAGTAATGCAACAGAAGAATCAATGTCTTGATTTGGGATCATAGAATCATAGAATCATAGAATCATAGAGTTGGAAGAGACCGCAAGGGCCATCCAGTCCAACCCCCTGCCATGCAGGAAATCCAGATCAAAGCATCGTCGACAGATGGCCATCCAGCCTCTGTTTGAAGACCTCCAAGGAGGGAGACTCCACTACACTCCTAGGAATTGTGTTCCACTGTGGAACAGCCCTTACTGTCAGGAAATTCCTCCTAATGTTGAGGTGGAATCTCTTTTCTTGCAGCTTGCATCCATTGCTCCGGGTCCTAGTCTCTGGAGCAGCAGAAAACAAGTTTGCTCCTGATTCTAAAATTTATTGTTATTGTTGTGTGTCTTCAAGTCATTTCTAACTTCCTATAGCACTGTTCCTGATCAGATGCTGCTCTAAACACACACCCTCCAGAAGCTGAGTTAGCCACTGGTTGGCTGCTGAGATATGTCAGGTAGCTTTCAAAGGTCAACTAAAATAACCCACTTCCAGGCTTGCCACATGTGTCCTCCTTTATATGTCCATCCATCCATCCATACAGTCATCCTCAAATACTGCACAAGTATATCAGCAGGGTATTCAGTGCCACTGTCTATAATCTCTATAATCTGTCTATAGTCTCTGCCATTAGAACAAGTTCTCATTTCCAGTTTTTTTAAACTGGATTTCTGATACTACCTTCTAGACTCTCTACCTTTGTTCTGTTCTGATCCATTTTGAATAAAAGACTTTCCCTCTCTATTTTATTTGGGGAAGTTCCGCTTATCTTTATCATTTTCAAAACAAGATAATAGGAAGAGGTACCTACCAAGATCTTTTTCTATGCTATCATTGTCATTGATTCTAAATACACATTCATCATTCAGTTCTGGACTGACAATTGCTTCCCGTGCATACTCTAGTGATTTTAGGTTATGCGCGGTGGCTGGGAGGGGGAGAGGTAGAATCCTTCTGCACCACTTGTAAAGCCATCTGTACACGCACCACTTATGTACCCATTTGATTCAATAACTTTTGTGATCATGTCTAACCTGCACCCTGTTTCATTTAGTAACTGCAGAGGAAGCCTTCTGTCTAATCAAATCTTACTTAATAAACAATGTTGCCAGTGCCTGCAAGGCAGCTGTATAGTGTTTGACACAGAGACAGGAGATTGTTCATTGGATGGCATTAATTGGCACATCCATCCACTATCCCCTACATACATGGCAACGATGAATTTTTTTTGGCTTGGCACACCAGACTGAAAATTGAATTTGCAAAATCAAACTATAGTCATCTACATGCCTTGATGTCCTCCCAGGTGAGCTACTGGGCTTCATGCTAATAACTTCTAAAGCAAGCAAACTTTAGCTAATTATGTGCTAGCTTATTCTCCCTTGCTAAATTTTGGCAGGTTGCTTCTGTAAATTATGAAAAATAAATGTGAAATATGCAGATGTCTTTTGTTTAAAGCAGATGTTTGGTCCTCTTTGCCAGAATCTAATCAGCTGCTTCCCTTGAGTTCCTTCCTCTCCTCCACTCTTCCCTCATTCCCCATATTGTCCAAAAGCTGCTTGAAAATGAAGCAAGGGAGGGGGGGAGACTGTGTATTAAAGACAATAGGGCTCTATTGGGAAAAAAAACCCACAATAAGCCTCCTTAATGTCTGAATTGAGATGTTCAACATGGGGTCTTGCCCAGGAATAATTAGTGGAGGCCTAGGGAAAAGAACCATGCTATGGCCACTGGTCACAGGAATGTGTGTCAACTCTCGCTCTCTCACACACACATACACTGTACACTCTCCTCCCCCTTGCAAACTCTGTCTATCTCTTATGCACACACATTTTTGTCTGTTTAGCAGCTAGCCACAAATGTCCCTTATGCTCTCAGCACCTTCCTCATACACCTAGGGTAGAGCAGAAGGCTCCTTAGCTATAGATAGTTATGTTGATGTAGAGGATGTAGAAAAGCTACAGCTTTTCGCCTCCTTCCATGTGACGAAAAAAATTATCCTGCAGAAGCAAGACATTAACACTCATTCTGAACACTCCTGATCTTCACCTGATATTGGAAGCTCAGTGCTTTGCGCCCAACAATCTTTGGATGGGAGATCATCAGGGAATACAAAGGATCTCCAGACAAGTCTGGGAAAGGATCTTGCCTGAACATCTGAAGAACTGCTGCTTGTTGTAGTTGGCAATACTGGCTTCAACGGACGTATGGTCCATCACTCAGCATAAGACAGCTGCCTGTGTTCCTAAGGATGAGAGGCACAGGAGTGTTATCCTGCTTGCCACTAGGTCACTTTGCTTCCATCTCAGGCTGAGCAGAATTCAGATTACTTCATTATCTATAGTAGCAGCAATATTTTAATCTGGTTGTCTTCTACAGATTCTGTGGAGGAGAAGAGTCAATAACAACAACAGTCGATGATGAAGAATATATTCCTCAAAAAGAGAGCACTGCTGCCCAAAAATACTACCAAGCTATTAACAAAACATTTTGGATCTAGAGCTGTGAAAATCTAAAACTTGCTCCCCCCCCCCCCCTATGATACTCATTCATATAGCATGCCGTACCAAACAGCAGGAAGTACTTCATCTCTTCATGTCCCTACATATTTTGAAGTATATAACAAAAGGGAAAAAAGATGCAGCAATTAATAATTTGTTCAAATGTGTTTTTGTAGTTAAATATTTTATTCCAATGTGTTGAATTTTTAACTTCAGTATTATTCAGGCTGCTGAATATTTAAGGCCAGACAGTGTTTTTTTTTTACTTAATGCTAATCTCCAGCCTAAACAGAATGTGACAGAGAATAAGAAATGTGATAGCTGGTAACAACATTCTTTTATTGACTCTGCTATTCCAATTTTAGCCAAGTCTTTTTTTAAAAAATTATCATCATCACTATCATCAATGTCATTTGTGCTCATTCTGCTCCATCCCTTTTCCTAACAGTGGATATGTACCATTTTTTAAAAAATGTACAAATCAGAATAAATTTGCCTGAGCAATTTTAGATAGTTAACCTTTGACAAAGTTCCCTCTGTGGTAATTGGAATGTACCTATATGAATAAAAGATAAGTCATGACATTCATTGAATTACAACCACCAGCCTACAACTTAGTGAATGTGATACTCCATATACCACATTTTATAGCACTAAAATGTCCTGAACAGTAGGCCACAAAACTTCAAATTTTCATTGTGAGTTTAACAGCTGCATTGATGATTTAGTTCTACTGTCTTGATTGAAAAGCTTCCATTTTTCCTTATTTACTCAAGTGATGCTAATGTTTCATACCAAGAATTTATATACACTATGCCAAGGGCTTTTCCTGATTCCAGAAAGAAAGAAAGAAAGAAAGAACTTATACAATGAAAGTGTGCACTTCAAAATGTCTTGAACTGTGACAATAAATACAAATTATGATCCCACACTTCACAGCTCTAACCAGTGCCAATAAACCCAATGTGTAAAACACACAAGCATATGGGTGGAATATGGTCTGGATGGCATGATTGTGTTTCTTGAGCTGTAATGAATATGTCCCAAGGTGCAATTATACATCTGCTTGTGGAGCATTGATTGTGGAAAATATAAGGTATACGTTTGTGTTTTCATTGTCATCATCACCACCACCACCACCACCACTGCTGCCCCCACTGTCATTCAGAGCCCGGGTTGTGCTGGATAGGTCAAGTGGTAAGAACTGTTTCTTGAATTGCAAAGAGGTTGGCTTTCTGGCTGTGTGGCTTTCGCTGCTTTATAGACTGCAGTCTATAAAGCAGAGGCCTTCTTATATCACCCAGTTATAAGCACTAAGATTCCACTTTAACTGTCATGGCTGACTCCTATGGAGTCCTGGGATTTGTAGTTTAGTCAAAAGTTGTAGCTAGTACAAAATGCAGCAGCTAGACTGGTACTGGGTGTGCATTTTAGAGACCATAGAGTTTATCATGCCCCAAATAAACCCAGACTCACCTCTCCCAGGTTAGATTCAATTACAGAATGCAGGCAGCTATTATCACATACAAAATGCCAGGTGATGGAGCGAGC
>NC_056522.1:178810003-178828265 GCF_019175285.1 Sceloporus undulatus | reverse complement strand
GAAAGCAAGAGAAATAAAATAAATAAAAAAGATATTGTTTTATTTCTATCCATATATACATAGTGCCCCCCTCTTAAAACAAGATTAAACAGTATAAGATCCAAGTAATCCAAATCATCCTCATCCTCATGGGCAGCATTCAATAAATGGGAAGTCTTATTCGTGGCTGAGTGTTTTTTTTCCGGGAAGGCCTGCTGGAAGAGATCCGTCTTAATGATTTTTTAAAAAGCTCTCTAGATCAGTTATTTGACGGATCTCATCCCACAAGAGAGCTGCATCTGATTCTCATTCAGCAAGGAAAGGAGGAATGTACATCCATCCAAACTGGGCTAATGCCTCCATCTTCCTCAGAGGCTGAGAGTGTGTGACTTGCTCAAGGTTACCCAGTCAGTTTCCAAGACTGAGCAGGGATTCAAAGCCTGATCTCCCAATGTTCAAACCACTACACCACAGTGGCTCTTAGGCTTATGGTGACCCTCCCTTAGGGTTTTCTTGACAAGATTTCCTCAGAAGGGCTTTGCCTTTGCTCTCCCCTGGGACTGAGAGATTGGGACTTGCCTAAGCTCAGATGCGAGGCTACAATATTGACATAGGCCCAGTCCAGACAGATGGGAAAGGATGCTCTCATCACGTGCGAGGGGCGGCGCTTCTAGATGCCCCTTGCCCCTCGCACGTGACGTGGGCGTCAAAATGATGGTGCCCTCTACAGATGACGCATGGTGTGGCACCATTACAACATCGCGAGTGTGCCATTGGCGCACTGCGATGTCATAATGGCATCACAAGAAGAACTCACTTTTCGTGGGTTCTTTTTGTTCCACGGGGAATTCCCGCAGTCTGGAGGCTGCAAGCGCTGGGAGACTGTCCTTTTTGGACGGCCTGCCCCACGCCTATAATAATAAATGTTAGAGTTACTCTATCCTTTCTAATGCATCTCTTGTGTAGCAATATATTTTTGTTAGTTGTCCTCCTTTTATTTTGTTTTGTTTTTAAAATCACAACAAATCAAACTTTTGCTCAATTTATTACATGGTCTTTATTATTTAGAGTATGTCCTGTTTCATGGTCATATCACTCGGATGCCCAAGGTGGTTAGCATAATGATTTTAAAAAGAAAACACATCAACAGAAGATAAAACAGATTTACGAAAAATAGCAGGACTAAGCAAGAAGAAACTGGCCGTGTTCTGAGCATGCCACAATAAAACAAGATGATAGATGATCATGGTTTGGTTTTAAGACTTGCGTCTGATGAAAACCTATGCCATAATAAATTTGTTAGTATTTAAGGTGCCACAAGACTTTTCCAGTTTTGCTGCAACAGACTAACCCAGCTGCTCCTCTGGGAATTGTTCCGTTTGCAAGTGTAGATTGTATATATGTGTTAAATGCTCTCTTTTTTAAAAGAGTGGCGAATATTGCTGGCATTTTAAACATTTTAAAACATCAAAATGTTTATCCATAGTTATAATTTTAATCCAGCCTGACAGTTATTGCTTTTATTTCCCCCCATAAGATTGCAATCCAAAATGCACAGATCTGGGAGTACATCCCACTGAATTCTATAATAAACTGAATAGATGTGTGTAGGATTGCACTGTAAATTACTGATGGAAATTAATCTCTTTTGTTTTCTACAGGCCATTTCTTTGCAAATGGATCATTCTCTTGAATCAGACAGAGGATGATACAGGCAAACTAGGCAGATGGATGGCAAGCTGCCATGAGCCCTGGAGCACTCAGCCTATGTTTCTCTAGACCCAAAGGGCTTCTCATGGTACTGTTCAGAGCCATAAGAAGTCAGTCAACTGCCAGTGACTTATTTTTAGTAGCCTCCTCCTTTCTCATCCCTTTCTTAGTCTGTATGTTTTGTTGTACTTAAAGCTGCTCCACTCAGTGCTATTTGATGGATGATCAAAGTGTTTCAGCTTTCATAGAACTGTAAAAACCTCCCTGAAACAACAAGGCTCCATTGTCTATCCCTTTTGAACAATGCAAAGACATTTAACAGTGCATATATTCGATGTGCATGTTGCAACATTCAGAATTAGTTGCAGAATTATTACTGTTCCTTATGCTCTTTGCCTCTCCAATGTCATAACTTTCTGAAACCAGAGGTGATGGAAATGGGTGCTGTTTGCTAGCAGATCCAAGGCCTCAATCCAAAGTAGAACATCCACTGAAGAAATGGCTTGTGTCATTGGAACTGGGAATGGAATAATTCCTATTCAGTATCCCCTACAACCCCAAAAACAGCTCCCTAGATTTGAGAAGTCCTCTGGTTTCAGGTAGAGAGAAGGAGGAGAAGGCAAGAGTGGGCAAGACTTAGCAGCACCAGCACAACACTGGATTTGGGCCAAAGGATCTGCTCTCATCATTCTGGATGTTTGACATTCATTCTTACTTACAGTGGTTGGAGTTTTGTAGGATTTGGGCAGAATTTGTAAATGCACTTCATAAATTTCTTGAACAACAGTACAAGTTCACACAGTGTCAGACCACAGTTCTTCATATGTCAAAAGAGAATAACATCTGGCCCCTTAATTTTGTGTCATCTGTTGTGGTGGCTGGGGAGGAATGGGCTGCTAACTTCCTTCATTTAAGGAAAAGAAAGCAGGAGGTGTCATTACTCTAATCATCATTTTGCAGGAGGCAAAGGTGCAGAGAGAGTGGGTATGTAACCCAGGCTCGCCCTTCCTTTGTACTCTTTCTGCATCATCTTTTTGTCATTAAGTTTTTGTTAATTTAATTGGTTCAAATGACATTTTATTGACTATGGCCCGGTACAGACCACCAGTTTGCGGCGGTCCAATTCTAGGGTTCTGGAGTGTGCAGCATCCGCACACTCAGAAACTCTACCACGTATGGATGGTGCGTGCTTCTGTCATGGACATGTCACAGTTTGCCAATGGCTCACTGATGATGGCATCTGCACATGCCAATAAGCACCCAGTTTTTCTGAGTTCTTTTTGATCCAGAGGGATGCCGCACGGTTTGGCTGCTGCTGTATCCCTCCAGAGGAAAACCAGATGCCTAAAGGCCAGACTTTCGAGGAGATATGTACCAGGCCTATAACTGACCTTTATGAGTTAATCCTTGGCAGGATAGTGGAGGAAATAGGGTCTTTTGGCTGTTGTCAGAGAGTACCAAACACACATTTTGGAGGGCAGTTCTTTGAACATGCCCTTTGGGATGGGGGACTTGGAGTGGGTAAAGGAACAACCTTTGAGGGTGGACCTGACAGGCTTTCCTCATTCGAATTTGGGCTAGAGAGGAGGCCAACCTGTACATACTTCCTGGAAGTAGGCTGGCCAGGGGCAATCTAAATGGATTGGCATGGCACTGGGGCCTGGTTTACCCACTCTTGACATGCTAAACAGGAAATAGGCATGCACCTGTTTCAACATACACCATGCTGCAGATCACATTTAAATTTTTAAATGGCCTTTATTTTACCTGTGTGTGTGTGTGTGTGTGTGTTTGTGTGTGTCTTTCATCCAAATGCCTGTTCATTGTCATACTGAACCTATGAATATTCATGGGTTGGGGTGACACAAGTTGGTGACCTTTAGTTTCAATTAACACACACCTCTCTACAGTAGCTCATCTCATCTCATTTTAAACCATGTGTCATATCTAGTGTCATATCCTTCTTAAACAGAAACTCTGCTTCACCTTAATTTCAGTTAATCTTTTAGCCACACATGTACCAGGAACACAACTTTGTTTGCCCATTTGTAAATATCATTAAGTTCAATTACACTTACTCCCTTGCAAGTATGCTTCCTAGGATCACAGTTTGACAGTATAATCTCATGCATGTTTAACTGTTACAACAATCTGTTAAACTGGCCAGCAGTGTTCAGACATATGGCAAATGGTAGTCATGAGAAGTGAGGATGTGAAACAGTGGTTTGCCCAGCCACCTAGTGAATATGAGACAGAGAAGGACATTGAAGAAATGCCCAATTCATAGGTCAGTCTCTTTGGAATACTTTAATCTTTAGCAAAGCTCTTTTAAACTGCTTTATTTAAATTTACCTTAGTAATGTACAAAAGGGAATTATTTTCTATCAAAGGATTTCCATATTCATGTGATATCAATAAAACAGATCTTTCTTTTTCAAGCATTAATTGTGAATGATCAGATTTGTATCCCATTTCAGCCCGAAAGAAGAAATGAGGACTATTTGCTTCATTTCAGCCTGAAGAATATTTGCTCCATATCATGTTTCAGAGGCATTGATATGGGGTTTTTATCCCATAGAAGCTGCACATGCAGGAATGGAGAGCACATGACAAGGGGAATATATTATGACCAACTAGGTCTAGGTCTGAAAAAAAAGTTATGTGAGCAATATCATTTTCTGTGTTAATAGCTTTCCTTTTTAGTGGCATACGTAGCACTTATAAGAAATCTGAAAAGCGAGTTTCTATATTCTGTGTAAGTAATAGGGGAAGTGCCTGGGTCACTCCAGGGATTGGTAATTGGATACAGAACCTTTCACCTCTAGGTCACAGGTTAGGGTTTGTTACAGGTCAGCCATGCCTGGAAGTTGTTACCATGTGACAGCTGTTCAATGGCCTATGTGAAACAAGGTGGTTGTCTCAGCTCATTTCCTAGTTAGCAGGTGTCTCTATCATAGAGCAGGCCAGACTTGAGGGGTGATAATGCAATGCCATTGGTGGCTAGAGAAGGAGTTGCTGTTGGGTTACAAAGGGCAAAGCCACAGCTTGTAGTTTCCAGCAGCGATAGATTTCTCTGTATTAATGGAGGGACGAAACATGGGAAATAGGAGGCCAGATTTTCAGCTGGAGTGCATCATCGTACAGCTTAGTTGCCCTCTTTAGTCCAAAAGCAGTTATTAGCCTCAAGGGATACGGACAATATTCCCAGGCAAAGAAACCCATTTTATAATGAGAAGAAAATCTTGATTTGGTACTTTACACCCTCTTTTTACAGTGGCCTTTCTAAATAGTTATTTATGTATTTATTTACATATATACCAAAGAAATACCACTTGATACATTTTTTTAAAAAGAAGTGGTTTAGATTAAAATATATGTCTACCACAATACAAAGACTATGACCAAAGCGTGGCTCATGTTAACAGATACATTTTTAGTAGGCTTTAGAGCTATCATCCCTGCCATTTGGACAATGAAAAAAGAGGGTAGATGCCAGTCCCAAGAAGGCCCACTACTGCAATTTTATACAATGGCATTTCATTGGCTACAGAACAATTAATAAACAGATTCTCGAAATTCATCTGGTCATGCATTGGGAAAGTTAGTCTTCTAAAAATCCTGTTCCTGAGGTGCTCAGTGCATTGTATGTCAGCTAGAAAACACTAACCATGGCTGTTCACCCAATAGGCAGACAGTGCAGTTCTTGCAATTAAACACCCTTAGGACTAACAGCTAACTGTACTGGGATAAGTAGTTCATGGATTTCATATGGTTTCAGATAGTCCAGTGCCTTGATCTGCTTGTATTAAAGAACATTGGACAGTTATTTACTGTTTCCTAAAGCAGCATTTGTAGATGAAACACAACAATAAAAATGTCACTGTATTATGTATGAATTTGGGTCAGAATAATATCACTTCACTCACTGTCCAGAAACCGCAGTTTTGACTGTACCTTACTTGGTATGGAGTCACATAAACTTCCCCACTCCCTGATCTAGTAGAGATGTAAATCTTCACATATTTTATTTTTGCATGCAAGAATTAAAAATATATAGCAGGTTTTCATCACACTGGGGATGTTTACAAGAGATTTTGTATTAATTTTTTTAATTATTGCATGAATTCTTGGACTTTTTTTGATGAAAATTATGCAAATTATGCCACAAAAATCTAAAGTTTTGGGCAAGTTACAGTAATTTTGTGGGAGTCCTGAGTCAAGAAAAATCTCAAAGCAATCGACTTTTTTTTCCTTTTGGGATAAGAGGATATTTTTTTACATTCATACATCTACCTGTGATTATGTCTCAAAAGACTAATATAGGTGGGAAGGCCAGTATATTTTATAGATTGATTTCTAATAGATACAACTTGTTTAGATCTTCAAAGAAACACAGTGATGGCAACCACTGACAGTGGAGCTGTCTACTGAGAAGTAAGTCTCACAGATTTCAAGCAGCCATACTTGCACATACTTGATAATTTTTCATAATCACAGATCCACCATGTCTAGGCACAGAATTAAATGGAAGGCCCTTCCTCATCCCAGTTGTTTCTGCCTTGGCCTCAGAAGAACAGAAGAAGCATTCTCTGCTGAAGGCTGGAAACAGATAGGCCAAATAAACCAGTTTCTGGCCACTTAGCATTTAGATGACAAACATCTTGAGTGCAGCTGAGACCACATCTCTTATAAAGAACCAGGCCTTTGGCCAGCCCAGGTCAAAATTGCAGTCATAGCCTGGATCGGGGTCGGGAACATGCAGTTGCCACAGCCACTGCATGAATTGTGCTGGAGTGGCCACAACTCACTATATCAGACCCATCTGTTTTGGACCAAAGTTCTTCTCATTCTCCAGTACCATCCACTTTTCTTTTTGTGGCATGTCTTAATTAGATTGTAAGTTCGAGGTTAGAGAACTTTCCCTTTGTTCCTTTACTTATAGATATCATGTACAGTGATGGTGCTACATAAATAAATTATTATTATTTATTTATTGTTAATAAATAGAAACTAGTATGGTTTTTTGTGGGGGTTTTGGGCTATGTGGCCATGTTCTAGAAGAGTATGTGGCTAGCATCTTCAGAGAATGCTTGCCTGGAAAGGAGTTGGGTGTGTATATACTGTGTGACCCTGGGAAGGCAGGAGTGATTTGCATGTGAAGAAGCCCAATGTGTTTTTCCGCTGCACAAAACATTATTCTTTAGTAGCAAGAACGGGGGTCATTCACGATTTATTTCCAGCATGAAAAAAAAATGCACACTTACAATGGTGTGATGAAATGATGATATCATGATACCAACAGTATCATGTGGTAAGGCATAATAACTGGTGGTCTTAATACATTGCCGTGATGCTAACAACATGGTGCAATAAAGCCCACAATAGTACAGAACAGTTATATTGCATCTCTAGTACATTATATACTATTGTATCTGTATGGACAGCAGCATGCACCAGACTTCTAGGGGGGGAATCAAATAATTATTATAAATTTTGGGCAAATACACGTCTGAAGAATTTAAAAATGGACAAAAAGAAACAAGTGCTATTCAACTGAGAATTGCCCCAGGTTACTTGACCATCTAAGACCAGGACTGTTCTGATCTTGGAGAGTATACAGCCCAATTATTCATACACACTTCTGTCACAAAGTGAACAAGTTTCTTCCAGTGGACTCAGGTCATCTGCTCATACTGAGGCCTTCTGAGCTTATCTTCTACCTCTATACAGCAAAGGTCACCTTGCTTCAATAATAATAATAATAATAATAATAATAATAATAATAGTTGGGAAACTTTTTGGAAAATTCCCTCAGACAAATAATTTCAGAGAATATCAGATTCTCAATCCAGGAACCAAAATATGGCAGTTACTTTTAAAAATAGGAAAGTAAAGATTTCACTCTTTGGGTATTTACTTCTTGGCAATTAATTGTATTTTAATTCAACTACACCTTTGAAATAATGAACATAGATATGTATTATTTGTTTATTGTTCAGTATGTAGTAGGGAGCAAGAATATAACACAGAGATAAATCCAGGTTGAATAATTTATCAACAGAAATCCAGCCATTTCTATTTGCTATTTGAGCAGAAGGAATATTATGAAGCAATTTAATAAAATCACTGTTTGAAAACCATTTGAGACAGTCTTCCTTTCCTGAGTGCAATTGCTGTTTTGTGGGGGGAGATCTGCTGCCTAGCATGGGACTTCCATTAATTTCAATCAAGAAAATTAATCTGCAAGCACAAAGATCACTGTTGCCCAGATCTCTACATTGAAATGAATGGACAGTTCATTGGGTGCAAGAAGAGTTCCATATGTGCTTTTATAATCTTCACAGGAAACACTACAGAGGGTTTGTTTGCTAGTTTTGGACTCAAGACAATGTTTTAATTTAAAATTAGTTCATTGCTCCTAATGAGAGAAACAATAATTCTGGAGGGACCATGAAACAACTAAACTCCACCAAACCTGGAATAAAATATAAGGAAGAAATGCTTGTTATACAGCTACATTAAACTTGTTTAATTGCTTTAATGCCTTAACAATTTGCTTGCTCTAGGATTTTTCAGTTACCGTGAGGGAGAGGATGAGGGAGGCGTTTCACTTTCATTTGCATTCCTGATCCCTGCTGCTCTGTTTATAGCACTGATGCTATTCATACAGTCTTTGCAATATTAATTTTTAATTTATGGTGCTCATTAGGAGACATTTAAAGCAGAACAATTATCATTTATCTTGATATATTATTTACTAAGGCTTGCTGTCATGGTTAGGGACTTATGATTAGTGGGAGGGGAATTTTAAAAAGAAAGCTCCAAAAGGTGCTAGATGGGAGGAATCATAGTTTACATCACAAATTGCCACAACCCAAGGCCTGGCTTCCTGACGACAGGATAATATTCATGAAACTTAGGCCATTGGCTCATTAATTATTCATCTAACCACATTCTTCATTCTTTACTCTGTTCCCAGCTTTGTCCAGCATGGATGATTATTTTTAAGAAAGAAAATATGAATGTATATATTTCTATAGGTTTACCAGCATTCCTCTTGTAACAGATTCTTACAGAAGGATATTGGCACTTGAAATATCCCAAACCAGTACTCATAACAACAGGAGTCGCCTAACTACTGGCATTCATCTCACAACATTAGTTAAATCTCTTGGAACTACTTCTAGAAAATTAAGTTTGAAATGTGCTTGATCCTTTAGTTCTCAGATTCTGAAGAATTATTTATGTAACAATGTAAATTGCACTTTTGCTCCTCCTTATCTCATTCCATACTTTCAACAGAAATAAATAAACTTTTTTCCCCTAAAATATCAAACAGGCTTCTCTGTGACTTGCGTACATTCCTGAATCTTATTGTTAAGTAAACCAGCTTGGTTATTTTGCTCAGAAGGGCACAGGAGATTAAGGGCAAATCGGTGGTGCAGACTGCTGATAACTTTTTGCTAGCCACTGGGTCCTTCAAAGGATCCTGACTTTTTTCATGCACTTCATGCCTGAGCTAAGACCTCTCTAATACTGTAAAGACAAGAAATTAAAAGAAATCTCTCTTTCAGTCTTTCCTCCCCCCCCCCCCTCACAATATGTCCCAAGCCTAGCATCCTATTTGCTAAGCTTAGGCCTTAGAGAGTGCCACCTAAGGGCAGTCCTGAAAGTTGCCTATCAACAATCTTTGGAGGTTTTTAAACCTCCAAAGATGGAGAGTACACTACCCTCCAATGCACTGTCAAACCACTGTTACAGTAGGGAAAAAAACCTCTTCCTAATGGTTAGGTGGAATCTCTTTTCCTTTAATTTGAAATCATTGGTTCATGTTCTAGTCTCCAGAGCGACAAGAAACAAGCTTGTTGCATCTTCTACATGACTTCTATGCAGAGCTTCTGCATAGAAAATGCTTTTTTCTGCCCAAATATACAATGTGTGAATTTTGCACAGAATAAGTTCTAAACTGCACAGTCTTTGAAAATTGTGCAGCACAGCACAAACAAAATTGTGAAAATTACTTGTTGCATCTCATGAGAACTGAATTCATGAAGAATCAAATCCCTGCAGCATATTAATTCTAGCTTCTTAACAAATAATAAATGACATGGTTGTAAAAATAGTGAATTGGCCAATTGTAATTAAAAAGGATGGAGCAGACATTGAAGGAAGCAAAGAACAATTAAGAATACAAGTCAGGGCATTTTTAAAGAAATTGTTTCTTGGTGTCCATTCCCCCATTCAAGGGTGGAATGCTTGTCTGGTACATATAATACTGACATTCAGTATGTATCAAAAATGTCTACAGAGTTTTTTTTAAAAAGGAAACAAAACTGGTTAGAGATAGCAAAGAATATCTATTTGGGGATTATTTTTATTTTTGCTTTACAATACCATGGAGAAACTGGATCTTCTAGCAGTCCTAGCAGCATAGCTAATGATGAGGAATTCAGAGAGCTGTATTTCTGCAACATCCTGAGGCCCTTAAGGCCAGAACATCAAGACTGAAAGGCTGGAATCATGCTGATAACATAGCACAGGGTTAATGTGTATTCCTTTTTAAAGTGAATAGCTCCTATTTCTTCTTGTTATTTTTTTGTGAATAGCGGAGGAAACAAAAAGAACATGAGGGGAGAAGGAAAACAAAGGGAGGAAGGAGGAACTGGATAGAGGAACAACCAGTTCAACTACGAAGGGGCGTGTGTGTAACAGAAAACAACTACTAGGCAGCATCAGTAGTGGTGGCTGTCACTAAAGAAAATGAACAACAGTGACACCATAGCTAACACTTATTAGAACTGTGCACAGAGAGGTTAAGGTGGCCCTCCTTGCATAACTCCCTCACCTAGTAAACCCTGTGATGAGGCATTGCAACTGAAACACAGGCAGGACCAAAGCACTAACAGAGATTGGGGAAAATAAAGATGGTGAGACAACTAATATACACACTCAGAAAGGCAAATGCAATCAGAAGCAGCACTACACATAAAATAGGGATGTGGAATGTGAGAAGCATGAGTCAAGGGAAGCTAGACATACTGCTTTATCACACTAGCGGGCAAATAGGATTTAAACAAGAGTTAAATTAAAGAAAACCAGGAAATGCCTGAAGTTTCTCATACGACGTTTCCTGGTTTTCTCTAGTTTAACTCTCACTTAAATCCCGTTTGCCCACTAGTGTGATAAAGCAGATAAATTCAATGCATGAACATAGCAGTACTAGGGGTGAGTGGATTAAAATGGACAGGAACGGGCCACTTTGAATCAGACAACCACAGTCTTCTACTCGGGGAATTAAAAGCAGGCTTTAATACTAAGAAAAGATATGGCAAAAGCAGTCATAGAATACGATGCAAAATCAGACAGAATCATAGTACATAGACTCCATAGAGTCCAATCATACATTGAGAGAGAACTCCCCGAGGTCCAATCAGGGTTCAGGAAAGGAAGAGGTACTAGGAACCACAATGCAAACATACAACGGATAATGAATCAAAGAATCATAGAATCATAGAGTTGGAAGACTACTAATGAAGCCCCTCTTGAACCACTGCATCAGAAGAAAGAATCATGAAGGCTCTAGGTCACATGTACCTCCACTCATTTTGCAGACCCTGGGCCCTCTGGACTCCTGCTCACTGAAGACAAGTGGATTTGTAGGTAGTTCCTGCAGGTTCCAGGAATAACAATTCTCCTTTATAACAAAGCACAACCATATATCCATACCTGCCTTGAACTGCCTCCAAGCAGTATCACAAAACTAGAAACAGGGATAACAGCCACTTCCAGGCAGCGGTATTTCTACGGTTGGTGTCACCCGGTGCAGTAAGTCATGGTGGGGGGTGGGACTTATGGAGGCAGGACTTCCGGTGCATGACTTCCAGTGCACATGGGAATGTGTGCATGCAGCCTGAATTTCCCCACACACACCCAAGGAGCAGCTGCGTGCCCCTGGGAAAGGCCAAAGAGGAGTCTCCGGGACCCAGGGAGGGCGGGAAATGCCCCATGCACTCCCCAGGAAGGGCCAGTGAGGGGTCCCAAGACCCAGGAAAGGTGGGAAATGCCCTGTGCACCCCCAGGGAAAGCCAATGAGGAGCCCCCAGGACCTGGTGAACCCATGCGCCCCTGGGAAGGGCTGGGGAGAAGCCCCCAGGATCTGGGAAGGTCTGGAGACTGACCAGTGTCACCTCCCTCTTCTGGGGTGTCACTCCCCTTCTTGGGTATTGTCCAGTGTGGTCTGCACCCTCTGCACCCACTAGTGATGCTACTGCTTCCAGGTTTGTTCTCAGGGATGGTGAAGCCTATGATGGGTCTGGGAGGGGGAGATTGGAGGAAATATGGCATCTGGATTGGCCCATCTCTGGAGACCAAGCCTTCCTACTGTCTGCTTCCATTCTGGCATCAATAAATAGTTATATGTTGAAAAAAATTAAGTACTGATGGTTTTCAGGAAAGAAGGCATATGATCCCAGCAGCTTTAGACTTTTGATTCCTGGCACTTCTGTTTGGAACTAAGCTTGGGCCTGTGAATTTATAACAAATTTATAACAAATTTCCTTCACACATCACAGTGTTCAGGAAGAAATATTTTGTGAAAATGTCTTTCAGAAAGACTGATGGTTCATAAAATCCCTAAGGATTATTATGTAATGTGCTTCTACGTTCTACTGTATGTATTCAATTTCATTAAAATTTCATCCCCCATGTCATATGTTTCATTACCTTCAGATCTGGGTGTGTGTCCTTTATTCATTGATAGAATTGTATGTGTTACACAGGAATTATTGTGTAGAGAAAAACTCTTTCTTTCTTTGACTGCATCCACACTGCAGAAGTAAGCAATTTCACACAACTTTACTTGCAATGACTCAGTGCTGTGGAATTCTGGGGATTGTAGTTTGTTGTGGCTCCAGAGCTCACTGACAGAGGCTAAATGTCTTGCAAATCTAGAATTCCCAGCCATTCCACATCATTGAGGTATGACAAGTAATGTGGTGTCAAACTGGATTATTTCTGTAGAGTGAATGCAGCCTTCCTTCCTTCCTTCCTTCCTTCCTTTGCACAGTAATATATTTATTTTTATTTTTTGCACCAGAAAATGTGCATTTTTGTGCAGAATAATTCCTGTGCTCAACTCTGGGATATTCTAAGTTTTGAAGAATACTATGAGGGAGTTTTTTTCCCCCTCCTAGAGTGAGAAAACTATTTTAACAACACATCCCTTCAAGTGAGAAAAAAATACTTAATTATTTATACCCCTAATCTGTTTATGTATATGTGAAAAATGGAATCCAGCACTAATACCAAAAGGTACACTTTCTAATTCTTTGCAATTTAGACATTTCAGATATTTAAGATGTGTCAAACCATCCTGGTCCTTGCAAGTCCACAGGATTGCCTGATGCCATGGGACTTGGGGGTAGGTGAGGGGTGAAGAGCAACACAAGCCAAGGCAGTCAAGGAATGATGCAAAGCTTGGCACATTCAAGGATCGGTCCCATTCACTAACCTACCATAGTCACATCTCTGTTAACAAGAACAAAAATGAGTGGTGGAGGGAGTGTCTTTTTTCACTTTTTTGGTGCAAAATAACCAAAGCTGGCACTGGTACAAGTGACACTGTCCACACAGCATGCTGAGCACAGCACTGCTGTCCAAAATGAAGTAAGGTACTGGCCTTTCCCTCAGTTGATTCCCGTAATCCCAGTTAAGCATGACAGTACCCAGCTGGGAGTGCAGGAGGCGGCCATCTGGACAAGCCCTGAGACATTTTGAGGATTGTAGCTCTCCAATTCAATAGCTGTATTGTGTTTTCTTTTGTCAATTTTCTTGGGTTTTTTTTCTTTTTGGAAGGATGGTGGGAACCAAATTTACGGCAACATTAACAAGGAAATCTCCTTAACTGTTTAATGCAAAAGAATAGCCTAGGATGACTTTTTCAGAATTGTGTAGCACAGTGTAAACCCAGGTCTATAGTTTTCACAGCATGCCTGTGCAGGACGTAAGTAAGGATTATTAACCTCATTGTTGCATTGTATCAGAATCTCATTATGAATTGGAAAGGAGGCATGAAAAATCAAGGGAGGGAGTCCTTGCAATAAATTCATTTGGTTAAACTCTTTGGCAGGCTGGTGTAGATTTAGTTGCTCTGGTTAGGAACATAATGTAAAACACATAACAATGTTTTCTCAGAATTGACTAATGTGGAAATGATGTAGCATAAAAATAGTTTTTTAAAAGGTTGGTCTAATACTTGTGTTTATAATATTATTGAAAAGAAAACTTATTCTTTGATAGTTTCTAATGTATAAGCAGATCTATAAATTGTGGTCAGGCAGCAGAGGTGAATCTCAGCTTTTGTGTGTGTTTATTTCCTGAAATGCATTTTTTAATTCCATAATTGTTAAGAAAATCAGTGGCATGATTCAACATCTTGCTGGCTTTCCCCCCTTCCCTTCACTAGAGTGTTTGCAGGAGTCCTGTACAAACCTAGTGATGGACACAGAGTACAAATAGAATTTCCCGCATGAAGTCTAAAAGTTTACTAAGGAGTAGAATTCAAAAAGACTGCCATGTTATATTAATGTAATGGCTCCAAGTTGCTGTTTCATAGTTTGAATGTTTTCATTTCTGACTCTTAATAAATGCAAATGAAATTGGAATTTGATGGATGACTGCATTCACAACACAGCCATGTCCAGTCCCACAGTGGTTAAGGTAAAAATTTTCAAACAGAAAAGAAAATATACCAACCACCAGGTTAAATTTTGTATGAATTTTTTTACATAGAAAACTCTGAGATGGACTGCCACTCAATAGTTGACAGTCACAATCCCCAGTGACTTTACAGCCTTGGGATGGGGTAGTGGAGGCATGGCCTGATGAACACCTGTGTACATATACGCTCGCTGTCTCTTCACTCCATTATCTCCCTCTCCCCCTCTCATTTCTCAAAACTCCAACATCACTTTCTTCCACTGCTTGATTTTTTATTATTATTAACTTTGTCTGATGAAGAAACCAGTGTACTTCAAAAGCTATTGTCTTGCCTTCTGATTGGCCTAATTATGGTATCACCATAATGCATATTTTGGATTATAAGCACCCAATAGCACAAGGCTCAGAAAGACCTTTGCTTCAAACCAGGAATGAGCTGGAACAGACAGCAGCAATCTAGAAACAGAACTTGAAAAGTTACTTTTAAGAAGAATGAATATGACAGCATGCTGAAGCCATCCATAATAAAACAATGGTAGAATGATACCCTGGGTCACTGAGCATTATCCTATCACTTCTCAGTTATGTAAGGCTTCAGCGTGTCATTATTACTTACTTGCTAATTAGCTTACTTGCTGTTCACCGCTATGATCTTTGGAATAGTGGTATATAAATAAAAAATAAAAAAAATTATATTCATTCTCCTTTAAGGTAAATTTCCAAAATGTACCAGTGGTCTGGCTCAGTATTATACAGTTTCATGTATTCATAATTTGTCCTATTGTAACAGGCCGGCTAGTTAATAATGAACATTGAATTTTTGAAATCTTTAACTTTTTGATGACTAAATTATTCATGTATTCATCCAACAGGCTAATTTGATCTTTGCTGTTTGGGCAACCTAATGTTAAATCGGCTTTTCATAAAACAGAGCAATGAGATATCACAGTTTCCACCCTTCCAAAACAAATTGGCAGTCTGATCCTCGATTGCTGACAACAGGCAGAATTCCAGGGATAACACAGAAGAAGATGGCTGGTGTAGGTCACTTGGATATCTCCTGATGCCGGGTTATAATTCTGCTACTTTTGTTCTGGAAGGAAATGGTGAGTTATTAGCAATTTCCTTCACAATGCACTTGCTTATGACTTTATCCTTCCCCAGACTATCCATGTTCCTCTCACAATGGGGACTGAGCAAGTCTTATTGCAAAGTAGTTAAAGACCACACCTCCATCTCACCCCAGGCTGTGTCCCTATTCAAGCTTCCTGTCCAACTTTCCAAGGTTGGTTCAAATCCAATCAGTGTTTTGTCACTCCAGAGTTAAAGCCATCAGCTGATCCAGAATCCTTTTGTCAATTCCATGGGGAAACCATCAAGTTTTTGGTACACCTTTTGGGAACTTGTACCGGGAGGAAGGCAGGATATAAATAAATAAAAAAATAAAAAAATAATAATACCCCTTGAGGGTGCAAAACAGGATATAAATATCCACCCCATCTATGGCCAATTCACTGCTACAGACTGAGGCTCTTTTCCACAGACTTAGGTGGGTTATAGACCGCCGAAAAGCAGCGGTCTGGCTCCGCCGCCACTTGCAGCGTCCGGGAGCCGCAGCCTTTAAACGGCACAACTCCCAGACGCTGCAGAGAAGGAGTGCAGAAATCGCGCTCCTTCTCAGGCCCCGGAAGAGGCGCCGCAAGTGCCAAAGGGCGCACTCGCGGCGTCACTTCTGGTGCGCCACGTGCGGATGCAGAGCATCCATTACGTCAATATGGCGGCGGCCATGTGGAACAGCCGCCGCCATATTGTACATATGAATACGTATTAGGGTTAGGGGGTGCGGAAGCACCGCCCCTTCCTAACCCTAATACGTATTCAATACGTATTTTTGGCGGTCTATAACCCGCCTTGAGCTCCACTGTTTCTATTGCCCCAGACTCTGTCTGAGCCACTCTCTGTCTTCTCTAAAACCTTCTTTTCAGGACTGGTAAGTATCACCTTTTCAAATTTCTGACCTCTCATTATCCAACCTTCACATCTTTAATTCTTTTAGCTTTGTATGGTTCTTAAGATTGCATTGGATTTGTGTGTCCATGTGCACTTTTGCATATTTCTAAATAATTTATTATTATTATTCATTGAAGCTGGTCTCTCTCTGCAGTTTGTGTTGGCATACATAGGTGGAAAGATCCCCTAAAGTTACCTACCTCTAACAGGCCTATTTTTGAGCTAATAATTTATCCCAAACTACCAAGGATACACTGTCACTGTTAGTGGAGACCACAAGTCCCCCCACCTACTTGGGTAACACCATTCCTATGGCAAAAATGGAAGGGAGCATTTTTGTAATTTCTAGACTAAGGATGAAAGGAGAACTGCTGGAGACAACAACAGACTACTGGTGACTGCAGAATATTTTCTGATAACTGGAATGTGAGAGTGGGTTTTTCCCCAGCTTCATTAATTTCCACTAGTTGAGAATGTTTGCTTTAGTATCAATCTAATCTGACTTCTTAGAGAAGTCTAAAAGTTTTAGAGGTCCTGATCAAGTTGTTGTACAGTGGACCCTTGTTATACACTGGGATTTGGTCCCAAAAACCCCCGTGGATAACAAAATACGTGGATGCTCAAGTCCCATTATATATAATGACATAGCAAAATGCTGTCCCTTATAAAAAATGGAAAATTAAGGTTTGATATTTGAAATTTATACTTTTTTTGAATATTTTCAAACCGTGGCTGCTTGAATCCGTGTATAAAAAAATCCGTGCATAAGAAGGGGGGACTGTAATATGTAACCTGAAAGTCTAAATAGTTGCTTTGCTGTAGCTCCACAACAAGAATATATAGAGATTCTAGAACATACAAAACAGCTGCAGTATACTGTTATAAGTGAGTAACTGTGATAAAGTGATGCAGGGCTTGCTAAGTAGCAGTATTCACTCCAATTTTTCATGGAGCCATTAGTTCCTTTATTGTCTTGTGCTAAGTAATGTTCATATCTCTAAAACTATGAATGTAATTTTTATCCCACCCTCAATAATAGCTAGAAATCTAGACGGATGGACAGACAGACTCACACACATTTGTCAACATTAATGTTAAGGCTTAAGGAAAAGTTTATTTTGTTTCCTGCATCAGAATTCATGGTTGCATTACAGGTCTCAGGTTAAAAAGAGAAAGTGAAATAATACATATCCTGAAGGGTATATGGACATTCAGTAATCTTTATAGTATATATAAAAACATCTGGCCACCACATTTTGGGCCTGAAGATAACTCCCCCCCCCTTTCTTCTACTGTATTTCCTTTTGTCTTGTTGGCTAGTAATTGACTTTGTCTTCCTCCCCTCTTTCTCTACCCCTCCTTCTCCCCATTTTCTCCCTTCATTTGTTTCCCTGGTTTCTGGTTGTAGCATCTTCTCCCTGGAGTCTCAGGTTAGAAGTTTTCCCTTTTGTGAAACCATGACAGGTGCCTAATTGAATGATGAATGTCCCTTTATTACTCTGTAATTGAACTGCCAGCTTTTTGATTGGTTTGTATAGATGCTCTGCTCCTCATCAAGCACTGCAGGGGGTTTGGTGGCTGGCAGCCTGTCTTCCTCCCCTCTTTCTCTACCCCTCCTTCTCCCCATTTTCTCCCTTCATTTGTTTCCCTGGTTTCTGGTTGTAGCATCTTCTCCCTGGAGTCTCAGGTTAGAAGTTTTCCCTTTTGTGAAACCATGACAGGTGCCTAATTGAATGATGAATGTCCCTTTATTACTCTGTAATTGAACTGCCAGCTTTTTGATTGGTTTGTATAGATGCTCTGCTCCTCATCAAGCACTGCAGGGGGTTTGGTGGCTGGCAGCCTG